>NC_059351.1:2572500-2630000 GCF_019703515.2 Myxocyprinus asiaticus | reverse complement strand
AAGGCTCTGAGTAAACATATTTCTCTCAAATAGTGTCAAACGTTTACCTGAAGTGACTCATCCAGACGTGTTGTTGATACTGAGCGTCTACGCGAGAGGCGCGATGAAACGGTATCGTAGTTTAGATGCTCACAATTAGTTCCTCATCGGAGAGCTCGGGAACGATCGCTCCTGTTATAACAAAGTCTTTTTAGGCAAATCAGGTCACTCAGTGGACATCTTTGGAAAGCTCTCAGGCAGCTATTTTCTATGTAAACAAGCAGTATACAAGTGCAGCTCCTATCTACTTGAATGGGAAAAGACCAAAATCCCCAAAACGTCTGGTCTAGGTTACTATCAAAGAACATATTTCGGGGGGTCTGGGTAGCTCAGCAAGTAAAGACACTGACTATCACCCCTGGAGTTCACGAGTTTGAATCCAGGGCGTGCTGAGAGACTCCAGCCAGGTCTCCTAAGCAACCAAATTGGCCCGGTTGCTAGGGAGGGTAGAGTCACATGGGGTAACCTCCTCGTGGTCGCTATAATGTGTGGTTCTCGCTCTCGGTGGGACGCGTGGTGAGTTGTGCGTGGATGCTGCGGAGAATATCGTGAAGCCTCCACACGTGCTACGTCTCCAGTAGCACGCTCAACAAGCCACGTGATAAGATGCGCAGATTGATGGCCTCAGACGCGGAGGCAACTGAGATTTGTCTTCCACCAACCGGATTGAGGCGAGTCACTACGCCACCACGAGGACTTAAAGCACATTGGGAACTGGCCATTCCAAATTGGGGAGAAAAAACAAAACAAAAAAACATACATATTTCAAATCAGCAGTAAAATCTGACAACTCTGGTATCATTAATTGTGCTTCTTTACCTCAGATTAAACTAAAAAAGGATTTTTCCAAGCTCCAGTTGCTTGACAGATGATGTCTGTATCTAAAAGGTGATTGGCTCGTTTACCTGTCAAGGTGGAACTTACTTTCTACATCTGTTGACCGTTGGGTGCTTCCATTTCTCCCATTCATTTTAATAGAAGTGACCCATCTCTGCTAAAGGGTCTCTGGTTATAATCAATGAAGCTGTTCAATGAAGCTACACTATATTGCCAAAAGTATTCGCTCACCCATCCAAATAATTGAATTCAGGTGTTCCAATCACTTCCATGGCCACAGGTGTATAAAATGAAGCACCTAGGCATGCAGACTGCTTCTACAAACATTTGTGAAAGAATGGGCCGCTCTCAGGAGCTCAGTGAATTCCAGCGTGGTACTGTGATAGGATGCCACCTGTGCAACAAGTACAGTCGTGAAATTTCCTCACTACTAAATATTCCACAGTCAACTGTCAGTGGTATTATAACAAAGTGGAAGCGATTGGGAATGACAGCAACTCAGCCACGAAGTGGTAGGCCATGTAAAATGACAGAGCGTGGTCAGCGGATGCTGAGGTGCATAGTGCGCAGAGGTTGCCAACTTTCTGCAGAGTCAATCGCTACAGACCTCCAAAGTTCATGTGGCCTTCAGATTAGCTCAAGAACAGTGCGTAGAGAGCTTCATGGAATGGGTTTCCATGGCCGAGCAGCTGCATCCAAGCCATACATCACCAAGTGCAATGCAAAGCGTCGGATGCAGTGGTGTAAAGCACGCCGCCACTGGATTCTAGAGCAGTGGAGACGCGTTCTCTGGAGTGACGAATCACGCTTCTCCATCTGGCAATCTGATGGAGGAGTCTGGGTTTGGCTGTTGCCAGGAGAACGGTACTTGTCTGACTGCATTGTGCCAACTGTGAAGTTTGGTGGAGGGGGGATTATGGTGTGGGGTTGTTTTTCAGGAGCTGGGCTTGGCCCCTTAGTTCCAGTGAAAGGAACTCTGAATGCTTCAGCATACCAAGAGATTTTGGACAATTCCATGCTCCCAACTTTGTGGGAACAGTTCGGGGATGGCCCCTTCCTGTTCCAACATGACTGCGCACCAGTGCACAAAGCAAGGTCCATAAAGACATGGATGAGCGAGTTTGGTGTGGAAGAACTTGACTGGCCTGCACAGAGTCCTGACCTCAACCCGATAGAGCACCTTTGGGATGAATTAGAGTGAAGACTGTGAGCCAGGCCTTCTCATCCAACATCAGTGTCTGACCTCACAAATGCGCTTCTGGAAGAATGGTCAAAAATTCCCATAAACACACTCCTAAACCTTGTGGAAAGCCTTCCCAGAAGAGTTGAAGCTGTTATAGCTGCAAAGGGTGGGCCGACGTCATATTAAACCCTATGGATTAAGAATGGGATGCCACTTAAGTTCATATGCGTCTAAAGGCAGATGAGCGAATACTTTTGGCAATATAGTGTATCTGCGTGACCCGCGGACAAGGTAAGGATTTCTTCAAATACTTTTCTTGTCTCTTTCTTCTTGATAAAAGCATCTGCTAAATGACTAAATGTCAAAGTAAATAACTTGCGGAGATTAGTAATCGTATTAAAGTCGCTATGAATGAAGCGCCTCGCGCTGTTGTTTTGAGTGAGGATGCGTTATATTCAGAAGTGATCATCCCTATGCACTTCGAAGATTTTAACATTCACTGTGAGAGCTTTGAAAGGCTAAAAGGTGTGGGGCTCAAAAATAAGGGTCATTCAGAACTCACTTTTGACGTAATTTATTTTACGAAGCGATCTTACAGCATGACTATCATGTGCCCTTCGGAGGGTGATTTATCCTGTTTGGAATGCACAACTAGCAGGAAAAAAAACGTCACTTTCTTAAACCGTCTTGAAATGATCTATAGTAGAGCTTGACGGTGTATTTGCTATGGAGATTCACACTAAGCTAAGGAATGATTACACACATAGTTTTTCCATTATCATGACAGGTCAATACTGACTACAAATCACTCTGTATCTTTATCAATATGCTCAGGAAATTACCTAAGCCTGATTTGAAATAGGTCCAGTGTTGGGGAGTAACCAACTAAAAGCTGCGACAATACTAACTTTATTACATTTTTAAATGTGACAGTAGCTTGGCTGTTTACAAACAGAGCTTTTCAAGTCACAAGCTACCATGACCAATGAGTAGCCAATGCATGACAAAATGCTGCATCGCTCTTTTTGACATGCTACAATGCATGTACAGCTGAACAGCTATGTGAATTGAGATAATAATCTAACACACTCTCCTAAAATATCTACTTTCGCTCTACTCATTTTGTAATGATATACAAAATAATATAATAATATAATAATAATAATATTACATGCTACAGTTTCAAAGCAGCTTCCGCAACACTGCTCGGGTCGCCCGAGTCTTTCATTTACATTCTTCCTGTTTTATTCGTAGGGCAAAGCATCTATTACAAAAACTTTACTGAGACATGCCTATTTATTACAATTGATCCATTATCTATTTATCGACTACAATTCTATTACAAAGAGAAACTGTTCCTCTCATTCTTTGAGCCTTTGGGGGGATTTATTTTTAATTTATTGTGTGGATGGATTAACCCTTCATTGTTCCATGACTTGTCTGTTTCCAAACTTAATG
The DNA here is from genome assembly GCF_019703515.2 of Myxocyprinus asiaticus. NCBI lineage: Eukaryota > Metazoa > Chordata > Actinopteri > Cypriniformes > Catostomidae > Myxocyprinus > Myxocyprinus asiaticus. The sequence goes on along the minus strand of NC_059351.1, from coordinate 2,626,483 downwards.
CAGGGGCTGATAGGCATTTAATGTGGGCCACCATCTTTGGTCAATCAGCAGGGGGAAAACAAAGAGGGGGGTGATGTTATTGGACACCAACTCTCTAGAGGACTGCCTTTATGTTAATCAAGGAGCTCTGGCATCAGGATAGAGATGGGAACTCTGCTCAGGGAGACCTGACCTAATCAGAGATGCAGAGAGCGTTTGGTAGGGTCTCCTGAGGCAGGGGTGTCACTCTGAACCCGCGCTCTTTTATCAAAGAGGAAGGGGAGATGTGTACATACAACAGAGGATTCCTTTTAAAAATGACAACACCACAATCGTTAACCCAGAGGGCATGCGTGAATAATCAGAAAGAAATGTGTTTTGAGGTAAAATGTCAGGTTAAGATGTAAGGTTACACCTGTCTACTTCTATAAAGATTGTCTTTAGTAATTTTACCTTCCTATTTAAAAATATATATATACACTTTGATAACATATGACCATTTAAGAACAGGGAAAAAACCATCACTGAATGTGAGGTGATGTCTTGGCTGCTGGAGGTATTTAAATTCATGTATATGTACACAAAAAAGGCCAGATCCAGCTCATTAAGACAGCTCATATCTGAAGAGCATTATTGATGTGCCAATTAGTAGAGCCAGTATGTCCCATAAAATCCTTTGGGAATCATTAGCATTATGGAAATGTGTGTGTTTGTGTGTGCTGAAGTGCTGGTGAATGTGGGGTGAGGTATCACAAATGCTGAATTAGAAAAATATGCTTTATTTCAGTCATACTTTTGTAACTTGAACAAATGCTTTGCAACATATAATACGTACACAAAACACCATTATTTGAGGCATAAAAAATGGCTCCGCGTGAACGAAGAAAGAGGGCAGGACTCAAAAGCAGAGTGATGGGGTTTTATTAAATAACACAAACAAACTGAAACTACCTCGTAGGGGAGAAAGACAGTCCAGGACAAGACAGAATCAAGACAGAAGAAACACGACTGACAGGAACAGACCGGTGAGGTAACAAGACGAACTGGCACAGGACAGAGCACGTGAGGAGACTAAATAGGGAGAGAAATCAAACAGGTTAACAAAGAGGGCAGGTGCAACTAATGAACTAATAACAAGCAGACGAGGAGGCGGGGTATGACGCAAGACTGAGAGACACGTGGCAATACGGAAACAATACAAAGCCACGCACTCTCGCAGACACAAACACGTGAGTGACACGAGTGCATATCGGCAGAAACTACAAGGCAATGGCAACAAAGCGATGCCATGCACTCTCATACTAGACAAAGCCTGAGCGTACACCACGAAGCAAATACCACGCGATGCACGCAACAGGCGACAAAACGAGATGGGACATCTGTGCGAGAGTTTGGCCACAAAGAAGTAGCCGAACCCCAGGGCAAATAACAAGACATGAAATGTCTCAGACATGAGTGTCAGAGTTTGCCACAAAGGCTATAAACACAACCAACAGAAGTGGCTGAACCCTGACAATTAGGCACATATCTTAATTTACGTGAAAACAAATGATAGCTGTGGGTTCTGGTTTATGAGCACTCTGACCTGGAATATTCATAATATACCTCACATTTAGCAAAACTGACAAATTGTTGGTTCTGTGACTGGCTCTGCTCTGTTCTCGCTCTCTAGAGGAACCGAATTAGACTTTCAGGCTGGGGAAGTATTCTGAAAATTATAGGGAAGTCATTTCCAAAACCTTTGAAAAACTTTGAATTTCAGCTTTATGAGTGAACTGACGAGCTCATTAAGACAAAAAAACAGCTTTGAAGACTTGGTTATATCAGAGACCCTTCATTTTTTCCCTACGTTTACGATTATCACTAGATTTACAGGCAGTGAGAGCACCTAGAGTACATGCAGTACTGTAAGACACTAACAATGCTCTCAAACATGTCTTTTTACGAGATGGGATACCTCTGAGCTTTTTATGGCTTTCATTGACCATTTCCCTGTCTTTAGCAGCCCTTTAAATGCATTTTAAGGACTTAGAGGTAATCTGTCGGTGACCATGTTAAAATGTCACATAACAAATCAATCTGACTGTTTTGCATGTGAATACAGTGCTGTCAAGGGCTAACGAGTGAGATGGTGAACACATGGGCAGGCGGGAATATTTGATTGGCAGCTGGACTTTGCATTGATTAAGAGAGATTATGGTTGCAGACAGACACGGATAAACTACCTGCAACTGTGGAAGACGTACATCTGACATTTAAACCTTATGCACTGTTCATTATTAAATCACGTTCCAGTTGTTCCCGGTCAAAAGTGACCGGAAATAATAAACGTGTAATTCTTTTAATTATTATGAAAGAAATGTAACAACTCTAAATTAAATAATGTAAAAGCACTAAAGTTGTGCATTTGTTTTTTTATTTTTTATTATTTACTAATTTATTTACCTATATGTCCTTGAGCTTGAAAATATACTTTTCTTTTTTTTATTTTCTTATGAATATTTTCTCAAACACTCATCATAAATGATCTCCCGTTTGAAAGCTCAAAGTCTCAAGAACCAAACTGTTTATTCAAAAATAAAAACCAGATGAAATTACAAGTATAAACACTAGATGGCTGCAGAGAGCTACTTATTCACCCCTGGTTGAAGAGAAGATGATTTCTAGATTTTGTCACAAGTTCTGCATTTAGATATATATATTTAAACATTATTAAAGACTACTTTTGTCAAAATTTAGCATTTTGTTTGTTTGTTTGAGGTTATTTGTGTTTGTTTGGTAGTCTCATCCCTTCATGTCTATGTGTTTTTCCTGCATTGTGGCTGTTTTTAAGATTTGATATAATAAATAGTGATTTTTTTATCATTCATTTCCTATGGTGGTCACTTTTGACCGGGAACAGTACAAGCGTAACTTTTTTTTTTCTACCACTTAGACTGATCGAATCTAATCCAATTTCTTTGTGTGTTCTAAGATATCAAATGGACGAAAAGTCAAAAGTCTCATACCCGTCAGATAAAAGGAAACCAGTTTTATTGAAGAAATAACTGATTTCGGTCAAAAATGACCGAACAGTTCATGAGGGTTAAAAACCTGAACAGACTCCAGAGCTATTACAATTTTTTTTTATAAAATGTTAAACTATTTGAAGCCATTGGAGGTTAGAAGCTGTTTTATTCGGGATGGTAGGGTTGGGTCACACGGATTCGGGTACGGGTCACGTTTCAATTTAAGGCCCTATCTGTGACACACCATGTATACATCCCAGTATACAAGTGATATATCAATATCTCTACCTGTTAAAATGTTTATATTGTAACATGGTACATACTGCTGCCCTGCTCCTTGTTCACAACAAAGAACTCTATTTGTTGATTTAATTTTAGCAATAAATAACCAATGTGTAGCCAAAAAATGATTTGTTCTTGTCCTGTCGGAATTGCCGTAACAGAGCACTAACTGTTGGTTTCCAGAAGTAAAAATGGCATGAATTTTTCCATTGACTAATTGTTTTATACCGATGATTTACAAACCTATAAAGACAGAAATACCATGAGCTCCAAGGTTGTACATCGAGGATATATGCACGTTATTTCAACTTCATTGTTTAAAAATTGTGTTTAGAAGTGGAGTTCTTGGTTAACAACTATGCTACCCATGGCCCAGCAGAAAAGATCCACCAATCAGAGAACTGTGGCCAAGAAAGTCCGCCAAACGAAGCCCGGAAGCGTCTGCCCACTCCCATGATGTATTGTGAATGAAGCAAACGAGTTGGTCTCCCTTCACCCTAAAACTACGAATAAATTTGAATATATTGTAATATTTCACAATAAACGTAAAATATATTGTTTCTATACTTACAATCAACAGCCTAAAATCAAAGTCCTGTCTTGTACCTTTGTCTTTTTGTCCGATTTGACTTTCTTGCTTGCAAACAAAATGTCAAATTTTGTGATTCACACGGGAGCAGGTTGGTTTTGTTCATGGCTTATGACTCTTTTATGAAGGATTTTAAGAAAAGTCTATGGAAGAAATTAATGGGAAAATTACTTGTAAAAACCGTTCACGTCTTCGTAGAACTCGTAATTACAAGTTGTAAAGTTAACAAATTACAGACAGCACCTTCATAATTTGGTAGTGTAAATGGGCTGCATGCAATGTAATAGAAGAACAGAAATATGGACCACTTGGCCCCCTTTACAACTGGCATTAACATGCGTTTTCTGTGATCATATCACAATTGGATCATATTAAATGACAGGTGTAAATGCACCCAAGACGCATTTTGATCGGATCTTGATTGGATCACTGAAACCACATTCGGAGGTGGTCAGGAACGGATTCGGACCACATTCAAAGAAGGTGTAAATGCAAATGCATGTTCATTATCCGGATACACCAACGTAAGTAATGAATTATGTGATGAGGTTGCACTACAGTCATCTGTTTTTAAAGCGCTGTGTTGTGTGTTCTTGCCTTTTTCTGTTAATTCAGCCATCGCAATGTGAAGAACACAAAAGACACTGCTGTCTTGCAATCTTGTTACACCAACAAATATTATTAAATTGTTTCAGAGACCCGAAATTTAGCTTTGGTGGCCACTAAAAATGTTCAATGAAGGAAAAACCCTGACTGTTGAAGTGTTAGAAAGCATTTGAATTATCCATCAATGTTTTTAACATTTGCTGAAATACGAAGAACTTTCAGTTACCACAGCCTCTGATGTAATATGCAGGCCTAAGTAGTGTTTTCCAGTGTGCATGGGGTAATTTTGATCGGATCTCCATTCGATCACAGTGGAAACACATTTGACTGCAAGGTGTAAATGCAATCCAGCTAAAGAATATCCAGATACTATGTCAATGCAAGGTGCAAATGGGGCCTTTGTGTTTTACGTTCTTTTGTGCACTAACTATGTCCTTGTTGAATGTCAGGTATATTTCTATCACAGTGGCACTCCTCATATGTGTGAAAATGTGGTGCTTGTCAGGACTAACTGGATGTAGGCTGCATTAAATTATAAATAATTTAAGAATAGTTAAATCATATTAATCTTAAGCGAGTAAAGACGCTGACTATCACCCCTGGAATTCGCTAACTCCAGCCAGGTCTCCTAAGCAACCAAATTGGCCCGGTTGCTAGGGAGGGTAGAGTCACATGGGGTAACCTCCTCGTGGTCGCTATAATGTGGTTCTCGCTCTTGGTGGGGCACGTGGTGAGTTGTGTGTGGAGACTTCACACGCGCTATGTCTCCGCGGTAACGCGCTCAACAAGCCACGTGATAAGATGCGTGGATTGATGGTCTCAGACTTGGGGACAACTGAGATTCGTCCTACGCCACCACGAGGACTTGGAGCGCATTGGGAATTGGGCATTCCAAATTGGGGAGAAAAGGGGAGAAGAAGTAGAAGAAGAAGAAAAAAAAGTAATATCATCTACTGGTGAAATCCCCAAACTGCAAATGCAGGAACTGAGTTTAGACTTTGTGCCAAGAATAGACATGCTTCTTATATGTCTTAGCGCAATTGCCTAATTGTAATTTGTGGCACTTCATTAACATACAATAAACCCACAGTTATGTGCACATATGGCCACAGATATCGTAAGCTCTCCCACACATGGCCACTTGCACGTTGCGGCGGCACGAAAATTGTGCTTAGAATAGAGTGATCTCACGAAAACTAGATAAGAAGCAGCGCATGGTCGTTGCGCATAGCGCTGCGTCTAAAGCGGTCATGAAAATAGAGCTCATAGAGGTGAATGGATGATTTATTATCGTTATTAACATTTTTGCTGTCATCAACAACAAAGCCACACAAGCATCCATTTGGCATTATGAGTATTGTCATAGAAGCAACCGCTCAGAGAAGAATCTCCGAATTGTTATCACGTTATTACAGTAATTTGGACAGGACGTGAAGCCGAGAGGTCAACTGTAGTTAGTGAATATTAAGCTCATTTATAGCTGTGGCCTCACAGTTAACATTTCTTCTCCTCAACATTCCTGTCCTCTCTCCATACTGTACCTTTCAATAAAATTAGAAAAACCACAATTAAAGTTACAGTTAAAAATAAAGCTGGAACCGTGGCCCGGTAGTTGTTGCGTGTACTCCAGCACATTGAGTTGTGTCTGATGTGGGCAAGGCAAGTTCAAATATGGCTTGCAGTTTCCCACTCCTGCTTCTTTTCCTGTCCTCTCCTCTACATAAAGGTGCAAAATGACAAGTTGCAAACTTGTTGTGTTGTTCATGTAGTGTTCATTCAAGAGGACTTGCTCCTCCCAATGTAGTGTTTACATTACCACACACACACACAAACACTCACAAACACACTCACTCTCAGAATAAGAATACATCATTGCCTGATCAGTCACTCTCTATAGACTTAAGGAGCTCAGAGTAGAAGTTAATTAGCACAGCCATCTATTCTAATCATTATTGGTGTTGTGAGAGCACACACACACACACACACTCGACTCACACTCAGAGTGCATCACAGTCATTTGAGAGGCCCTGAAACTCCTGAGCAGATATCCAAATAATTCTCACTCCACTGTGATTCAGCAAGATAGATTCTGGGATGGAGGACTTCCTCTACTACATCTAATTACAGGCTAATTTTTTACTGCATGCATTTTGCTTGTGCGATGTGGAAGAGAAGAGTGAGCTTAGAGTTTGTAACTAGATAACTAGGTAAAGTTTGTCAAGACAAACTTTGATGTTGGCTTGACAAAGCCGGACTAGAAGTTTCAAAGTTTGACTGTAAGACAAATAGCCAGCTAGTTAAAGTAGACACTGCAGGAAAATGATGATGTGAGGATGTTTCCCTAAAAATTGTTTTAATTTTTTTTTTGTATTATTGATCAATTTAAGGGATAGTTCACCCAAAAAATGAAAATTCTCTCATCACTTACTCACCCTCATGCCATCCCAGATGTGTTTGATTTTCTTTCTTCTGCTGAACTCAAATGAAGATATTTAGAAGAATATTTCAGCTCTGTGGGTCCATATAATACAAGTGAATGGTGACCAGACCTTTGTAGCTCCAAAATCACATAAAGGAAACATGGACGTAATCCATAAGACACAATATGATAGGTGTGTGTGAGAAACAGATCAAAATTTAAGTCCTTATTTTACTCTAAATCTCCACTTTAACTTTCACTTTCAGATGTGATAGTGAAACTAAACAGGCACCACATGTGACTTTCAGATGTAAAAGTGAAAGTGGAGATTTAAAGTAAAAAAAGAACATACATTTTTTATCTGTTTCTCACCCACACCTATCATATCGCTTCTGAAACGTAGATTTAATCACTGGAGTCTTATGGATTACTTTAATGCTGCCTTTATGTGCTTTTTGGAGCTTCAGAGTTCTGGTCACCATTCAGTTGCATAGTATGGACCTACAGAGATCAAATATTCTTCTAAAAATCTTCGTTTGTGTTCAGCAGAAGAAAGAAAGTCATACACATCTGGGATGGCATGAGGGTGAGTACATAAGAGAATTTTCATTTTTGGGTGAACTGTCCCTTTAACATAATTCAAGGTGCAGTAAACACACACAGACACATATATACATATATATATATACATATATATATATATACACACACAAAACAAATCAATATTTGGTGTGACCACACTTTGCCTTTAAAACAGCACCAATTCTCCCAGTTCTATGTATTTCGGCTGTCTTTCGGCTGTCTCAGTTGCTTTTGTTTCTTCATGTAATCCCAGACTGACTCAATGATTTTGAGATCCGGGCTCTGATGGGACCATACCATCTGTTGAAGTAGTCATTGTTCTACTTGTATTCTATTTGCAAAAGGAATGTTTGGAAATCTAAAGCTTATATTTCCTGTTGACACACTAAAGCAAAAGATAAAAATAACCATCTTAAGACAACTGCTTTTGTGAAACTTCTAATAAGACAGATGGATGGATGTTTGGATGGACAGACAGACAGACAGGTGGATAAATTTAAAAAAGTCTTGGTCCGTTAGAACATTTCGTCAGCGTAAGTCTATGGGATTTTGGGGTTTTTGATCGCACGTTACAAGAAAACCTCAAGTCTGATCAATTAGAAAAAACATAGCAACCCGAGTCAGGACAGTTTGAATGCGTGTACCAAGTTTAGTGGACGTGGCTTGAAAGCAGTAGAATGAGTTACATTTAATAATCTTGTTCATTGTTTAAGGATTTTGGAAAAAAACTTAGTCATCTTAAAGTGTAGAACAGTGTGTTGGTTTTTCAAGCAAACATAATTAGCAGAGAAGTATTTATTTGCCTAACACACTGACATCACGACAGGTCAATACACAGTTTAATATATGCAGTATAATGACCTTTCCTGTTTCCAATGGAATGCAGCATAACTTAGAAAAGCCCAGGCCAATTTCATTCATGAGTATATCATTCTTTGTCTATTACGGCTGAGGTACATTTAAGGTGACCCTGAGAATCCCCAGAAGTTTAGCAGGAGAGAGTCATGTGAAGGAGCAGTAAATTAAGATGCTCCGCTGTTGGTGTGAATGTTGATATCTGGGGTCAGTGGTTTCCATGATGGATGTCCTAAACTTGTCGTCCTTGTCAGAGGTTGGTTAAAATGCAGACAAAGGTGAGAGAGGCCAATGAGTTGCACCCATGCTGAAAATTAATTTCTCCATTTATTCACAGGGCATGCTTGAGTGTGCCTGTGAAAAGGAAATCCAAGGCTAAAATGCATTTTTTCTGTCCCGCAACAAAGATGTGTACACAAACGGGCTGGTCTTTCACAAAGGACGAAAGAGAAACTTTCTGGAGTGCTATAAAGTGAGTATGCATATAAGCTGCAGTGGATCACAGTATTCTCAGGCTCTACTCCCATTTCCATTACATTGCAGAGGAGTCATCATAAAACAGCTCATGACAACACAAACAGATACTGTGCAGACACATGCACTCCATTCCTCTATCAGAGGCTGAAATGGTAAAGGAAACAAATGCAGTGCGAGAAAGAGGGCTGATTCAGAGTAATATTCAGAGTATGTAGCTTTATGCTGCAAAGGTAAAACTGTACTGTTTCCAAACAAGTTTTCCCCCAAAATCTGCCACTCGTCTTGCATTGTTCTGACAACACACAAACAGAGCAATGTTGAAAACTACAGTGTTTTTGGGGAAATCAACCAACAAATGGTTTATTAGTTATCTCAGCACATCTAACTGGAACAGGAGAAGATATTCTACAATATTCTGATATGGACAAATTACACTTTAACCACATGGTCACGCCTCTCACCTTAGTAAGTGCACTGCAGATATACATGATGCATCATATCATGAACAAGACGAATGATTATCAATGCATGACTCAAACTTACTCTGAATGCAAACAAATTCTGACACACAACATTTATTATTTTATCCGAGACAAATAATTCAGAACTGTAAAATCACTCACAGTAACATTAACTTATCCTCCATCTTGCACTAGACTACAGTATCTCACACTAGACGGATCATAAGAGCTCCACTTTCATCACTCACATCGGTAGTCTCTGCATCGCACCACTGCTCATTTGCATTTGAAAAAGTTTATTTTTTTCCAACTTTGTTGAATCGCTTAACATGCCCACATCACGTCGGCAAAAGTAGCTTTCGCACATGTCGTTGGAAATCTCTTTGTGGTTATCGGTGTGAATAGGGCTTAAGGGGCTGTTCAGACTGAATGCGCTGCACATTAAAAAAGCTAGATGCAGTGCAACGAATGGAAAAGAATGCAGTTGTCTTTTCAGTTCTTTTTCACAGTGCGGATGGATGCAAAAACGCGTTTGGTGTGAACAGCTCCTGACAGTGCTGTCTATACTGACAGTAGAGGTACAGTCACCACATCAGCACTAGTGATGACAGCAACAGTGTGAGCTGAGATGCATGGCTGTAGATGTACACGTATTTGAACAGAAAAGAATGTATGAGGAGATGAGAAGATAATGCAAACACTGATGACCCCTGACATCGCAGATGTCTGGAGTCTTCTCATGGAGACACGCAGCCTCGACGGGCTGTGGGAAACTGAGGAATTTCGTGACGTTGCTTGTTATAAGACACGACACAGACTCATCCTCTCAGTTTAGACAATGTCCACTGCTACACGTGTACAACCCTTGTGAGGGAACTTAAACATCAGAAGCCAGTAACTTTGGGCTGTACTCAAATCTGATCATGTAATCTCACTATTAGAATATTATGTTGACCTTCGGTTCCCACATAAAGCATGTACACTAATGGACTCACCAAGAATCTCAGCACACTTAAGTGCAAAAGGCTGTCAACATATAAATCTGACAAACTTCAGGTCTCTGTGTTCATGGGTGTATGTCAGGTCTTGAGTGTGTTTTTACTCAACTTAAACTGACACTTGTCTTTCAGCAAAGTGTGAACTTGATTTAACATGCATTCAGTTATCAGTCCCAGCTGTAAAAGCCAAGACGTCATGTAGTCCAACACCATCACGTAGCCTGTGTTGTAAAAGACTCGATTGTTCATTCCAGAAAAGCAACAGCACAGTACTACACATACAAATACTTGATGTGACACAGTGACTCCATCATTACATTGGTCTTGTGTTTCTTTTGGCTTTGAAGCTCTAACTGCCTCTCTATTAAACAAAACTTAAGTATAGAGATATCGGAGCATCTTAAAGATCAAACAAGATGTATTTTTCACATCAAGTGTGTACAGAACATAGTATGTAATCCTATCCAACTTCTTGCTGATAGGGGGTCTGGCCACTGCTCTCTATTAGAGCAGGCAGTGTTAACCTCGTCAACCATATCACTGACGAAAAATCCTAGAAACTCTTCGTCAACGATAACAAAGACGAGATGAAAAAGGCGCATCATGACGATAATTAAACGATTTTAATAAAGCATACCGTTGACGAAGATATGACGAGATAAATTATACTGCAAGATATTAACATTGCAAGATATAAACAAAAGAAACATCTTGAGAATCTGTATATAGAAGATGATGTTAGATATGGATTCATCTAATACTTTAATCCAGTATTTTATGGATTTCTCTGCTTGAGTTGCACGCGCTGAACACCAGCATAATGAACCGCTTCATAACGGGGTAAATACCTCATTCAAACACATGTATGTATATGCAATATAACAACTTACATCTGCACAGTGAAGTGAATGAACAGGTGAACTTGAACTAAATGATGCGCTAATCAGAACATGCGTAATTTGTGTTGCTAACTTGCATTGTGAATATGCTTTATCCATAATAGTCACGCTACATGCAATGTGATATCCTTTCACAGAGAATTAATAAGTCTCTAAAGCATGAAGAATTCAGAATACCGGCTAACATCTAAAAAGTAGCTAATACTTTGTCATTTGTCATTATATGTCATTTTCGTCAGAGTAAAACCGACTAAAATGAATGAACATGACATGACGAAATATTGACTCATTTTAAAGGACATATTCGTCAAAAGACTAAAACTGTGGCTAAAACAAAAAACTGAAAAAAAATTAACACTGAGAGCAGGCTCAAAAAGGTCTTGAGAGCTCTGTATATGGAAAGCCTCCATATGCATCTTGCAACTACATTGCAACAGTGTGCACAAGTCTTCCCTGTATTTAACATTTTTTTTTTTTTGTGGATTTTCTCCCTTTTATCTCCCCAATTTGGAATGCCCAATTCCCAATGCGCTCTAAGTCCTCATGGTGGCGTAGTGACTCCACATCTGAGACCGTCAATCCGCGCATCTTATCACGTGGCTTGTTGAGTGAGTTACCGTGGAGACCTAGCGCGTGTGGAGGCTTCACGCTATTCTTCGTGGCATCCACGCACAACTCACCACGTGCCCCACCGAGAGCGAACTATATTATAGTGACTACGAGGAGGTTACCCCATGTGACTCTACCCTCCCTAGCAACCGGGCCAACTTGGTTGCTTAGGAGACCTGGCTGGAGTCACTCAGCACGCCCTGGACTCCAGGGGTGATAGTCAGCGTCAATACTCGCTGAGCTACCCAGGCCCCCCATCTTCCCTGCATTTACATTCTCCAGATAAGGTTCCAACAGTAAGCATGAAACACTTGCTAACAGTCTCTTTATGAGACCCTATCACTGTCCCTCTCTCTATTAGATCATATTGGCATTCATATCAGTTAGATAGTTGAGTGCACTTTCTGTGGATTTACATTAAGTCTTAGAGTAATCCCAAAAACTTGCTTTTAAAAATATGACAGTTTGTGCACATGCAGAGAGTTTCCACCAGCTGTTGTTTGAGTGTAGTGAAAGCATACACAAGACTACCTCAGCCATTTAAGCATGTCTTGTGCTGTTTTTTTAGCATCCCGCCACAAGCGTCGCAATATTAAAGGAATGATTAACCAAAAATGAAAATTCTCTTATTTACTCACTTAAACTCGTATGACTTTCTTTCATCTGCAAAACACAAAGATATTTTAAAGGATGTATGATGTGTTTTTGCCCAACCAAAGCAAGCCAACGGGGTCCAAACCTTTAAGCTCCAAAAAGGACATAAAGGCAGCAAAAAAGTAAACCATGCGATGAGTGGTTCAATCCATGTCTTCTAAAGCAGTACAATCTTTGGGTGAGAAATCCCTATTTACTATAAATCTCGACATTTGGCCCAACTGGAAAACAGAACAGGTTTTAAGACGGTATCATTATTCGTCAATAAGAGCATTTTTATTTTCTAGTGTTTATCATCAAACATTTGGTGACTGCGGTACATCCTAAAACAATTCAACCTGCGACTCATTTTAACTTGTGTCTGCATTTTCAAAATAGCCCAACTGGGTGTGACAACCACAAACCGAGCAACACTTTATCTGGTTCGAGTGCATTATTCTGCACACGGAAGGGCGTGAACGAGCTTCCCTGATGAAGGTACCAAGGGCACTGCAGATGTCAAGATTTATAGTGCATAAGGACTTTTTCTCAACCAAAGCGATCGTATCTGTTCAGAAGACATGGATTAAACCATTAGAGTCGTATAGATTACCTTTATGCTGACTTTATGTCCTTTTTTGTCCAAGTTTTGGACTCCATCGACTTTCTGTTGCGCACAATCTAGCCGTTTTTGAATGCAATGATACATCTTTTGTGAACAGCCCCTAAGAAACATCTCCAGTTAGGGTCAGGTGACACCAAAACCAGCCTAATTGCACAGAGATTCCTTAAGACTGATCAGTCAACTAATTGTTTAGGCCACATTTGGAAAATATGTAGTTCTGCACATCCCAATGTCTGAAATGTCTGAAAATTAGCTGATGCTACACAGAATACACAAAATCAAATGAGAACTATACAATCATTAACGCCTTTCATCTATCACTCTGCTTTCACTTACACCATCTTCAATGTCAACACTAGATAAGAAATTATGTTAGCGTGTTGAACAGCATCACTAACCACCTTAAGTGTTACTCAACAGCTGTCCTCTAGGCTGATCTGAATACATCTCCTTTACAAGGACAGAGGAGAAAAACCAAGCCCGGGGTCAATGTGCAGTTAAGTCTACAATCACCTGCCATTGTTGTGTTCATATCTGGGCAAATATGAGATAAAGGATTAGGCGTGTATTCTGAAATGTTCTTCAGCATGACAGTGGCTAGAGCCGGCTTGTTATCTAGCGGGTGGGATCAAGTTCTCAACCTCTCCCTCAACCCTGTGGTAAAAACAACAATCAATGATTATCTTTAATAATTAGGGAAACCGGGTGCCTGGGTGGCTCAGCGAGTATTGATGCTGACTATCACCCCTGGAGTCGCGAGTTCGAATCCAGGGTGTGCTGAGTGACTCCAGCCAGGTCTCCTAAGCAACCAAATTGGCCAGGTTGCTAGGGAGGGTAGAGTCACATGGGGTAACCTCCTCGTGGTCGCGATTAGTGGTTCTCGCTCTCAATGGGGTGTGTGGTAAGTTGTGCGTGGATTGCGGAGAGTAGCATGAGCCTCCACATGCTGCGAGTCTCCACGGTGTCATGCACAGCGAGTTACGTGATAAGATGCGCGGATTGACGATCTCAGAAGCGAAGGCAACTGAGACTTGTCCTCTGCCACCTGGATTGAGGTGAGTAACCGTGCCACCACGAGTTCCAACTAAGTAGTGGGAATTGGGCATTCCAAATTGGGAGAAAAAGGGGATAAAAAATAAAAAATCAATCAATCAATAAATAATTAGGGAAACCTGTTTGGAAACAATCATGCAACTTACAGTAAATTCATTGTTAGTTGATACTGTATGTCGATCTAAGATGCTCACAGGTCAGTCTTTAGAGAATGAGAAATATTCAACCCGATCTCATGAAAACTCGTACATAATTAACGAGTTGGCTATTTCGTATGATCTTGCACAATGTTGTTCGCATAAACTCGTACGACTTCATCATGTGCAAATTCCCGGATGTCTAAAGTGGAAGAGTGAGTTCCACGCACGAGGCGTTATGGACATACTTATTAATATTATGCCCTTACCAAAACCCCTTATCTAAACTTAACCGATCAGTAGAAAGTGTAAACATGATAGGAAGTGGTTGTGTGTGACAGAAGCATGTAATTGTCGCGTATTAGATGGAAATGATGTCCAGCGACGTCATTGGCTATAGTGAAAGTCGTAGGAATTCAAACGAGTGCAGTCGCACGATATCATACGAATTAGCCAAATTTAGAAAAGTCCTACGATTCCTGAAGATTTCACTGTGAGAGTGTGTTGAAAATATTATGAGACGCTTTCAGACCAGTATTAAGCGAAAGGAGAGGTTAGTTTCGGGATGAGCATTTCAGGCAAGAACCGGACCGTTTTTTTCTTGCTTACAGTTCATTTTGCATTTTGTTTGATTTAGTTTATTTTCTTCTTTTGAGGACATACTGTATGGGCGCTCACACAAACCGTGGGTGCCACTGCCTATTTTGGAGGGTGCAGTTATTTCTGCAAGCACATTTAGCATGACTGGTACAGATTGCAGTTTAATTAGCTGTTAATCATCTATAAAACATAAATGACCATATGTGCGCATCATGCTGTTTTCTGGCCATTAGTGACAGATGAGCTAAAGAGTGTTGCAGGCCATTAGATTTCTGCTGCATGTGTCTGTCTGAGTCTGTGCCCTCATTACAAATGTAGCGCATTGTAGCAGAGTAGAACAGCTGACATCCCCTAATGCCAGCTATAAGTCATCAGCAGTGCTCATGCCCCCTTCACTCACACACACACAAATGTGTGGGGGAACATAAATACTGTAAACTTTCTTGTTGTTCTTAATTACAAGATTTAGTTACTTGTTTTGTATTTTTATATTAAAAGACCACAAAGAAAGTAACTTTGCAAAGATCAAACCATATAAGATTCAAAGTGGCATGGTGGAGTCCAATGCTTCTGTTTTGCATTTATCCAATTTATTACGGTTTATTTTCATTGCAAATGAAAAAGTAACAACAATGGTAACAATTTTAGGGAGAAGTTTAATTAAAAAAGAAACATGAACTTTAGAGTTTCCTAGTAATTTGGTAAGTCTTCCTGTTACTGTAAGAGTAAGAGTGTTGGGAAATGTAAGCGCAGCGTAGTTCTAGCGGGAAGACTAGCAGCTGTACATCATCGCACCATTAGCTAGGTAACTCCTAGCCAATCACATGTAAGCCATTGCTTTATAAGTCTGCTCACAATCTATCACATTGCTGTTTCAGTTGTGCTAACACGGCAACCTCCACCACCCCACCACCACCAGTCGAGTCCCGTCCTGCATAGGGGTAGGCTCCTCGCCCCTGCCTCCTATCTCCGGCAGGATATGACGGTTCCGAGTACAACTTCTTCGGACTGCCAGACGGGGCTTAAGCCAAAGAGAGACATTACATTTCTGTTTTATATTCATCAAATAAATGTCATCTTGATATTTCACTCAAGTCTGCAAGTCTTCCTGACAGAATGCTACTTTATTGATAGAAACGCTATCAATAAACCAAAACCAAACGCTATCCTATTAACCAAATTATTCAGAAAACTCTAAATAGTTTGGTTAATAGGTTATCTAGACATTTTCACTGTATTTTAAAGTGCTCACGATAACAATATTTTGCATGTTAATTATCACGGTATACCTTTTTATTGAATATCGGCAAATGTCTAGTTGCTACGTCAACTGAGCCTAATTAATGTTAGTTTTTGAAATGATCTAAAATCAGTTTTATTATTTCTGTAATATGAGAAAGTAAGGAAAGGGGAGTTGTTCACAGATCAGTGTTATGGACAGTGTAAAACTGCAGGGTGCCTTATGGGAATTCACAGGGTTTAGCTGGTGTGTATAAGGTACCGTTTCACACTGATCTGAGAGCAGTTCTGAGGTGAGAAGGGTCAGTACAGTTGAATGTATGGAGGAGTGAGTGATGGGTAGACAGCTTCTATGTTCAATGATAGCCGCATTTCTAGTGTCTAGGGATCAAAAAGGCACAGAATTACTAACTGACGGGAGTGAAAGACTAATATATATTAGCCTGCATATTATACTAATATACTTACATGAAAATGAAAAGCTCATTGTGGTGAACAAGCAACATGATATTAGGACAGCAATATGACCCTCTCTCAGAGCGTGCTGTAGCAGGAAAATAGTGCAGAGACTAGATGGTGACAGCTTAAATATTCTAAGTACATGAGAGCTTTGATTTTAAGACATTAAAGGTCACGTGTCAGCACTAGCTGGCCCTGTATTTAGTTTAGATTGTGTCAGAACACTTGACACGCTGCACAGAAAATCTGTCACGCAATTTAACGGCAACCAGAGTGTGCGATGTATGGCAGGCACGCCAATTAATACAGCACTGGTGCTGCTCGTACATCTGTGATTACTGCCATCCGTTAGTAGATACACACATATCCACTAATGCAAAGCGCAGTCAGCACTGCACCGGATCAAATTAAACAGTAAAGATCTATGCAACTCTACACAGAGATGTTATCAGTGTGCATGTGAAAACAGTGAGATTGGTTGAGGGGGTTGTGCTTGTGGTGACACAGAAAGAGATGATTAATGGGAGAGTCAGACTGATATAAGAGTTGTAATTATCAGCATAAAACAGGTCACAGCGTTGGCATACACACACACACACCTGTCAGCCAGACACGCTGGCCATGGCCACTCACCATGAGCACTTTAATAGCAATTTTAATAAGGAAGACACATAGAGAGAGACAGAGAGAGACTGATAGACAAAGAAAGAGAGAGAGGAACAGAAATGGTGACAAAGAAAGAGTGAACGTACAAGTCGGTTGATGCGTACGAACTCCTCAGGACTCTTGGCCCAGGGTGGAAGCTCCACATCGGACACCACCGTCCCATCATCCATCACTCCCAGGTTGTAATTATTGGAGTTGACAAACATCTCTGGAAGGTAATAGAACTCAGGGATCAACTCCTGTGGGAGAGGGAGAGAAAGAGAGAGGTATTATTATTGGTAGTAGTAGTAACAGTATTAGAGTGAATGTTACATAACTTTACAGTAGTGATATATTTCTGTCATTCTTTCTATGATGGAGCTTTTATTTTGAAGCATTTCTGTGTTGTTTTGACCAAGGAGAGCTGCCGCTATGACGCCAGATTCCCACTCTGGAAAAGCTGGTCGCTACGTGACTCAAAGTGATTATTAAACTGTAAAAGGCTGCTATTTAATTGTACTCTGTATGTGTCTTGCGCTACAACGTGAACGTTGCACTCTGTTTACTGTCATCTGCTACAAACAGAGCGTGCGATGCTCATGACAGTGTTTTCCCTGGATGATCCAAGGAGGAGCTTTAAAAGGAATGAGCAGCTGGCGTCAGAGCAACGCTGTCTCCAAACATTCACAAGCGCTCACATTTGAATGACATGCAAACTATATATTTATCTCATTAAATCGCAGCTTTTGTGGTTAAATAATCTCACTAGGACATAACGTGATTTCAATTTGTGCGCTGAATGTTTACGCAATGACATTCGTACGTCAGATGGTATCGGAGTATTTTTACGAGTATGAGTACCAGTACATGAGCACGGTATCGGACCCAATACCACTACCAGTATCGGGACATCCCTATTAATATCTCAAGGTGTGAAGGCTGAATCACCATGCAACCAATTCAGGGTGTGAATTTTTTTTTAAATCAGTGGTTCGACCGTCATCATTGTCTAAAATTTATAACTCAAATGTTTTTGTGGTTTACACAGCAGCAATGTTGGAACAAAAAAATCATATTTTGTACTATATCAATACTTAAACTATTTCATCGGAGCAAAGCAGAGATGACAGTAGGTGAGTCAAGCGGGGGATTCATTGACATTGTTGCGCAGGTGCCAACAGTGACAAAACGATACAAATTTGTGTATTTGACTCCTATACCGAGTCCCGATCATTACCGTGTTTTCGCACATGTAACAAAAACCTTGATAGCAACACAGTCAAACAGTTTCATTATATTAAAATATTTTCCAGGACAAATAATTACTTTCCAGGACATTAAGACATTTTTCTAATTTTCCATGACTGGAAAAGTGCATTGCAAAATTCCAGGTTTTCCAGGATGCGTGGGAACCCTGCCACTGCTCTAATCTGAATCAACAAGCGGCATTCCAAGAGTGCTGATGTTCCATACAACAGCAATCTTGCTTGTGTGATATTGCTGAAGTATTTAGTTTAAAGGTGCACTCAGTAATTTTATATGCATGTCGTCTTGGAATTACACTGACACCTACTGGCATGGATGCAGCATCATTCAAACGCAATAGTTTTCATTTTTTACATTTTTATGCATTTTGGCAGACGCTTTTATCCAAAGCGACTTACAGTGCACTTATTACAGGGACAATTCCCCTGGAGCAACCTGGCGTTAAGTGTCTTGCTCAAGGACACGATGGTGGTGGCTGTGGGGATTGAACCAGCAACCTTCTGATTACCAGTTATGTGCTTTAGCCCACTACGCCACCACCACTCCAGTGGTCAGCTACTGAAGCCCTTGTAGAAATTCACTATGAAAGTGTCCAATAACAGGATGATTACTGAGATTAAGAGAGTAGTTTTCGGCTGGTCATGTGATCATAACATGGCAGCCCCCATGAGGGGACCCTCTCCATGCAGAATAAAGCTGCTTTTATAAGGTCACTGATATAACTAGTGTCCTCATCTCATGTGAGTGCTCATGATTTTATACATAAGTTTCAACATTGCAATTCATTTCTTAAGGAGTATATCTTTTAAGGAGTGTACCTTTAAGGAATTAAACTAAATATACCCAGAGATGCCTACACAGTTCATAACCGCTCATTAAATGTAAAATTAAGTTTGAAGGAATCAGTTTTGAATCTTTAGCCTTTTATATATGCCACCCTGCCATTCTGTGTGTGAGAGATGTGGTTGAAGCTACTGTCAACGATTACTCTTAATAGAAAGAGCCACTGCATGTCATCCTGATAAAAGAGATCAAAAACAGCAGAGCTAGGGTACACTACAGTCAAAGCATGGTAAAGAGCAGTAACCGCCTTTTTTCCTTTATGACTGGGTTAAGAGTGAGTGTGATGTGAAGGGTGGAGAGAGAGAGAGAGAGAGAGAGAGAGAGAGAGAGAGAGAGAGAAGAAGAAGAGGAAGAAGAAGATGATGTTGTAGAGATAGAGAGAAATGCTACAGACTACATCCAGACTGGCTGTCCTCTGCTTGTGAATGGGCTGTGGACTGGTCACTTGAGAAATGAAGATAAAAGGATGAGGGAGACAGGAGCAGACATAGTATGACAACATCAGTCAAGAACACCAAATACTCCAGCACACACGTCAAGCGAGTGACTCAGTACAACACAACACAATGAAACCTGATAATAACAAGCACATACAGCCAAACACACAGCTGGCAAACATGCCATACCTTCTTATCCACAGAGTCAATATCTACAGACCTTAAAGTCGTGAAGGGATCAACAGTAAGGATTTTTTTCGATTGGCCTGACTGGGCATGCAGTTCAGTTCATGTCAACATTTTCACTGGCCTCACCATAAGAATCAAACATTTTATTTTTAGCAACATATTTTTATATGTCAGTAAAAATCTATTTATATTAAATGAACGTTTCCACTCTTGTCTCTCGAAAAACAAAAACAAAAAAACAAACAATGCATTATGCTATTCACTAGTAATAATAGCTGGAAATTATACATTTATGCAACTCCATGACAATTATAAAATAATAACCACACTGATAAATGGTGGCACAGTGTGAAACATAAATGATTTTCAACCCATTTTAACTTATGCTTCCGAAACGTTCCATTTCAACAAAACCTCATCCGCATTAGCCAGCAAAAACATGAAGCTGCAACAACATAATTCAAAACTAAATGTTCATTGAGCTTGCAAGACATAAAACACATGTACATTACAAGAAACACTAGATGTAGTGAGTGAATTGTAATCTGGTACTGATTACAAATTACATGACTACAATTGTAGTCAGTAACATAATCTCTTGATTACATTTTATGTAATCTAATCTGATTGCTTTTGGATTACTTTTAGATTACCTATGACCTAATTCTTGTTTACTTGACGTCACATGCATTTGAGTAGGGTAAGCTTATACCATTTTGACAATGTTGCTCACATGTAAAGTAAAAATGAAACTGGATCAGAATGTAAGAATTGATATGATTTTTTGTGTGTATTTTACTCGCTATTTGTCTGATTCTGAGTGACATCAAAAACGGCACTTCAAATGTTCTTAATCCGGCAATTTTGGCGTTACAAATGACCAGTTGTATTTGTGAATCAACGTCACAAAAAACATCTCAAAAGTTGTCACAAAAGTGCATTCAAGTACATTTTTGAAGTGGAATACATAAGCAATTTGTGAAACCAAACTCAACTTTACCACGCTAATGCAATCGGTTTTGCATTTATGTGTGGATTACTGCTGTATCTTTAGTGTAATTGTCCCTTCGCTAAGCCCCGCCTTAAAAGCGCTTCTGACCAATCCTGTCTAAGCAACTGTTGCCCTGCCGCCATTACTCTGACACACGTTTGCTATATTCCAATGACAGCCTACGGGAGTAATGTGTGTTTGAGTACTTTTAAGCAGGATTTTATCAAAATAATCCAAAAAATTTAAAACACATTGTTGCCGGGTCATTTGTAATAGGGACACGAGTTATACAGAGAGGATACCCGCAGTGTTTTTCTTTCTTTTAAAAAAAATTATCTTTAAATAAATCTGGAGAAGAGCATGTTCTGGATTAAACTGTGTCCGCCCTCATTCCCAAATCAACATAAAACATCTGCAACGACACCTATATTTGCTTCAAGGTAAATTCTAAAGCCAATAACTGAACGTTAATTCATTTATGCACTGATTCAAGTCTTAGATTCAAGCGATAGTAAATAAACAGTTCACAGCATCAAAATGAGTGTGTTAATTGACGTTATAAACAGCTCTGTTCATTTATGCTAATGTTATTAGATGTGTAATCGCTATTAAATGAAGTTTTTGACTGTAATAATCGTTTGCCTTGATTCTGATTCACAGTCTCCACAGTTTTCAATCAACAGTTTTCTTTGACATAAAACTTCAGATAAATATGCATTACAATGTCACACTTCTTGCCAGTCCAAGTAAAAATATTATCCATTCCATTTATGAGAATATTTGGTCCAAATCCACATCGTTCATGGCAGTCTCCCATTCATTCCTATGAGGAGTTCTGCAGAGCTTGTCAGAGCGAGCGACCATAACCAAGGGGGCGGAGCTTAGCGAAGGGTCAATTATGGCTAGTGGCTAGTATCAGGTCTGTATGTGCAAAGCCACACCCGCCCTGCACCCCACTCCGTTCGGAAAAAATTGGAAGACTTCTCAAACGTCTACCAGCTGTAGACTGATTTAGAACAAAAAATTAAAATAATTTAAAAAGAAGAATTAGAGTGATCATTATTTATGAACCATTTACTGCCTTTGCCTGACTAATATGTAATCATGTAACCCATAAAAAAAGTAACAAATCTGATTACGAATGTAACAATCTAATTGCAAGTACTTGATTTTTGTAATTTCATTACATAATCCAGATTACAAGTAATCCGTTACTACCCAGCACTGATAATGATTCAACTTCTTTCCTATGTTTTAACACCTCTAAAATTCTCTTTGATGTGCCCAGGCCTACGCCGAGAGCAAAACGTCACGTCTATGTCACATCTACACAGCTCCTAGAAGCATTAAGAGAGGCCAATTAGTTGGGCAAACAAATGATGGAAGTTCAAAACCAGCCTGCCTTTTTGGTCCTCTCTTTAAAACAGAAGTCTTTAAAACAAAAGGTCAGGATTTTACAATGGCACCAGGCGCCCTGAGGTTCATGCATGGAGCCTGGTGTAAATTTGGCGTCTTTGCTGGCGGCACAAAGACCCAGAGCTACTTAAACAGTGGTGGGGGGAAAGGAAAGCAGGACCGAGGGTACGGGAGGAGCTATTATGTGCAATGGCCCTTGAGCAGAACTGGTCAGAGGGCAAAACCTGTGATCCAAAATCCTGTCCTGCTGCGGGTCAGTAGAGAAGGGTGCCCCTTGGTCCCCTCTTAGGTCCTCTCTAATTCCCCCGAGGGGAAACTTTCAGTGTCCGCAGTGCTTTCAGCCCAGTGCAGGGGGTCAGGGGAAGGGGGTTAAAGATCAGGCCAGAGTTTGCCTGGCTAGAGACAGACAGGATTTAGGCCATTATGGCTCTTCTTAGTCTGGACACAAAAACTGCTAAAGGCTTTTCACCCCTAGAATGAGGGGGTGTTTCTAAATGTGGTGGAACTGCAATGTTTTGTTTTTATAGAAAAAGGGATAACAGCATTGCAAATTGATGCAATATTACATTTAAGGGCACTGCTTTTTTTGTAAGATAAAGCAAAGTAAAGCATGTTTGAAATATTCCACAGCTTCAAAGTCAAATATACTGAAGGTGATTTCGAGGTTTGTCAGTTTTTAGTCAAGTTTTCCATTCGGTTCCCGATCCTGTTGAGCTGATCCACAGTGACAGTCTTGGACAGAAACCAAACTGGGTTCTCAGTGCGCATTTGGTATCAAATGTGACCATGTAATGTGAGCCACATGTTTTATTATCAAATGAGCGTAATCAACCCCACAAGGACGCCAGCATTCAACGAGCGTGGAAACAAAATGGCTGTCTGTTTTAATGAATATTTCAAGAGGTCTGGACATTTGTTAGTCAATGCTGAACACTTTGAGGGCCTCAAAAGGGGCTACCAGTGTGCAGTTGGGATTGCTGTCTGACTTTGGTTTGAGGCCGAACGACAAAAGGTTCAACTGAGGGTTAGAGTGTTATGAAGGGTTTCGCAATGAAGAGTGTAGAGGGGAAAGAAGGGAAAGTTCGAAATCAAGATTAGGTTAAGTCTTTGATCAAGGACCCTTGACGCTTTCATGGTAGCATGACAAGGATTGGTTGTGACCGTGCATGTGCTAGGGCCAGTTTTTATGGAGAGGTGATGGGGGCAGCTGGGCAGAGAGCTGTGGTGTCTCAATGTCGACTGCCCTCACACCAAGTCCCGGTGAGCTCCAGTTACCAAGAGGAAGTCAACTCACTAGAGAAACGTCTAATCATGTAATAGTCTCCACATTCGTGAAAGACGAAATATCAGTGGAGGACGAAAACCAAATCCAGGCCAGGGGCTGATTGACATCCGATTGACAGGAAATACACACAAGTAAAGCTTTGTGTATGTGTGTGTGATGTATAGTAGGTGTGTAACAATAAAAACGAATTTAAATTAACAATGAGGACTAGCTAGCTAGATCATCATGGCTTCTTTGTGTGTGAATGACTCTACTTACCCATTCAGAAGCATTTCTAAAGTAATTTGACTCACAAAGCATTTTGTACTTGTGTGTGCGCGCGTGTTGAAATGCACATATGTGGCTGTACCTTTACGTCAGACGTGTCCCTCTGGCAGTTTCTCCAAGCTCTGGACACAGAAGAGAACGTGCGATCCGCGTGGTCAAATTTCCCACCTTGGAAATTCAGGAAGAATGTTGTGAAAGGCTCCTGAGAATAAGAGAGAGCAAAACCCGCTGAATTTCCGAACACAATCACGCTAAAAAAAAGCATTAAAAAAGTCATGTTAGGACCTAAAACAACTACAGGGCAAATTCCAATGAACAAAGCTCACAAACCTTCATCCATGTATAACTTCACGTCTGCTTTAATCAGTCTTTAGACTTGAAACATTTGTCAATATGCGCAACCCAGTCAGTATTCGCCATTTAGTATTAATGCCTGCTGTTAATAACAAAGCCCTTCATAATATGATCCTAATTTGTGTGCACTAAATGACATCCTCTTCTCCAAAAGAAGGACCTGAATACTAAAGAAACCTTTTATTAAACCCAGTTAGATAGTAAAGCCTCTACAAGTGCATTATTTGTTCTTTTCTAATCACGCTTAATCTTGTTTGTGCATAATCAATAGATGGTTCTTTTGAAACAACACCTCCCTGATGAGAACGTCGCAATTCGAGTGAATAGCACCCTAGAAAAATACACCATGAGAGAAAAATACCCTAATTACAGGCGAGGCGTGCTTGACTGAATTTAATGCCCTTCCTTTTCTCTGTCAAGAGCCTCAATATAAAGGTTGTTGATTTGTGCTGTGAAACATGAATTAGGGTGTTTGGGGAAGTGGATTTAGGATAAGCCTGATAATAATGGGATGGGATCAATACAATGGGTCAACAGGGAACAGCAATGAAAGTGAGATACTGTAACAATTATAGGATTGGCCAGGAGTGGGTTAGTGACCTTTCTTCTCTCCTTCTGTGTGAGTGTAAGCATCTTTGTATTAGTACACTGCAAGCGTTGTGAATATATGAAACATTTCAGCATTATTTAAATTTTACAGGACACCCACTGGAAATAATGAACTATTTAGGATAAAGGATTATGGATTTCAGAAGCACCTGCAAAATTACAGCAGCACCGAATCAGTCCCTATTTTAAATAAAGCTTCTTCAAAATATTGTTAGGAAGCATGACATATTTTCTGCCCTCCTTAAGAGCATCACACCTTTGTTCTCTGCAGATACTGGAACACAAATGATGAGGGGAAGATGAGCAATGTGTTGTGTGTTTGTTAGTATGCAGATAAGGCCTACATTTCAACATAACAATAAATCAACCTGACTGAGGAGACACACATGCCCAATTATAAACAACAATTAGTTGCAATGTGTTTCACAACAGATCGCATGATGAATGTGAAGCATTTCGCTGCAGCATAAGGAACATAGTGCTGCGGTCGGTTTTAAAACCTTTTAAAAGTAGCAGATCATTTGGACAGTTCTGATCATGTTGAATATTTGTCTAGCATGTAAACATACTATGGGAAAATGTACTTCCAAGATAGTGAACTTAAGCATCTGAAATGGTGTACTGACAGGTTTTTTATAGATTGATGCTATAAAAGGCTTCAAAAATCTTTATCCTGTAGCATTTTGTTTTGTGCTGTAAGGTGTTAGTTTAGATGGCCCGCAACGAAAGTCTATGTTGCATGCCTGCGTCTGTGACAATGACTTAGGAAAAATAAATACATTTTTTTATGTGGGTGTGCACAGAAACTTACAATCCTAAGAAGCCACATCTGAGTAAAGCTGGAAGTGGAATAGTGTGTGCCGTAGTGGAATTTGGGCACCTGGTCATCCTCCCACGATTCAAAGCGTTCTGAGAAGAAGGCAGCCCTCTTTGGGTTGAGCGCACCAATAGGCTGTAATGATAAAGGTCAACATTATTGCAAACATAAAACTGTATTAAAAATATTGATGCACACAAACCAAGGCAATACATCGTGAAGCCATATGTTAAAACAAGGGCCACAGGTGTTATATACATGAAAAGTAATAAAAAAATTAAATAAAATATTGCAGCTCTAAACCTTACATTAATATTAGATGACCAAATGTATTATGCATTCTGCAACTTAAACCTGTGATTTGTGCCTATGTGCCTGAAAATATTATCCTTGTGTTTTAATACGTATTCATAAATGTATTATTTTATAAAACATTAGTAGCAAAGGCATGTGCCTAAGACTTTCATGTCCTCAATTTGGTTGTTTCAAAAGCATTGATTAGCTGCTTTAATTCTACATTGATCTGAAGAAACCTAGGGTTTGGAGAAGCAGGTCATTATTTAAATGCTCATTTATTCACATTGTTATTATCCTGTTGGGTCTTTATTACTCGGAAAATGACTGCAGTTCTGTCTCTAAAAAATGTGATCAATAATAGCAGAATGATGGAGTTCTTTGGGCAGAATATAGATCGAACATCTCCCTCGCCCTCTGATATCATAGCTGCGAAATGAGGGTGCTCAGCTGCTTTTCTATTGATCCCAATAGTGTTGGGACAATAAACGGCGTGAAACCTGCAATTGTGTATGTGTAAAAGGCAACAGACTCTTTTAAAGGGAAGGTTGGTAACATTGTATCATGTGCATATGTGTGTCTTTGTGTGCCAGTGGCGTAGCCAAGGGTGGGCAGGTGGGCACCCTAAATTGGACCCAGGCCCACCCAGAATATTACAGATTATTCTTTGACTTTTTAAAAAATGCATAAATTCTTATTTTTGAAAGTGTGAAAGAACTGTTTGAATACGCCGCTTCCCTATTGTTAAGGAACATTTGCTAAAAACTAATTTGGCCCATCCGTTTATATTGAGGCCCACCTAAAAGTAATTTCCTGGCTACGCCCTTGTTGTGTGACGACATTAATGTAAGATTCAACACTGTGTATCAAGACCAAGAGCCATGTGTCTCATTTAAAAATCGAGGTTAATTATATTCCACTAATTTTAATACAATCGTGATTAAACTGGGCCTTGGATTTAATTGGGTCTCTTAGTAAAGGAGCACTGTTTAATCAAGGGCAGATTGTAAATCACTAAAGCTTGTATAATTGTCACTGAAATGTAATAGACTCATGCAGCATGCACTCGAAATCAATCCGTGTGTGTGTATGTATGTGTTAAACTGGAGTGCAGCCCTGGGCTGACAATGATACACGGTCTGCTCTCTTGTGGCAACTATGGAGAGAACACACACTGAATTAAACAGTGCGATTTAACTGATTGATTGCGGTAATAACAGACCCCCATTAAAGAAAGAAAAGGGAGAGCAGGATAAAAAACATCTCTGTCATAGCTCAGTGTGTCTATGTATGTGTGTGTGTGAATGAGAGGGAGAGAGTTTGAGCTTCTATATGAATGTGTGAATCTGCCTGCATGTATTTAAGAGAGCGAGAGCCAGTGTGTGTGTATGTAAGTGCCCCTTGTGCTGTTTATGGCAGTAAATTAGAGTCAGAGGTGCTCCGGTACAATAGGGTCTCGAGACAGTGTCGTTCATCAGGGTTATCCACGTACCCCAGCGCAGTGTGATGGAGTGGAATGCACTCCACCAGCCTTAATACGCTCTGGCAGCACTGCTGAATATTTCTCTAGTGACGGTTCATATAAATGAGCTGCCCCAATGTTTTTAATTAGACTGCAAATCTGAACAGACTGCCAGTAGCTATCAGTACACTGACTTCACCAGGCTGCTCAGAATTCAGGGGTTCTGAATATCGATATGATTCTGTTACTATATTAAGAACTATTTCAAATGTACATATCACTAGGTGATTTTAAATGTTCATGTGGTGTGACAGTATTTATATGTTTAGAAGTACAAATATATCATGTAGTCTTTCACTCAATATGACGTCATAGAAACTGCATTCATAATTACTTTAAAACAACGGTTTACATTAGTATTTGAGATAATTGCATGCCAGTATTGCCAGTGCTAGGTAGTAACTGATTACATGTAATCTGGATTATGTAATCATATCACAAAAAACAAGTACTTGTAATGGGATTTGGAATTGGTACTTTTAAAATACTCATAATCGGACTACAGTTACCTTCTTATGGATTACATGATTACATGTTAATTAGGCAATGGCAGTAAATTGTTCATTATATGGAGAATATTACATTTTTCACTCAGCCTAAATACGATATATGTTCAGTAACTCTTCAAGTGTTTTCGGAAGAGAGGGCAAAGGATGTAACGACAAATTTAAAGAAGCATTTGAAGATATGTTTGCATGTTTCCTTAACTCCTGATGAACACGTTAAGTATTATTTGAATTATCACTCTATGTGTAATATAACCATGTGTCATTATGTCTTTGGAAGGGTTTTGTCCATCAAACGCATCAAGATGCCCAAATGCATGTCATTTCATATATTTTTTTTTTTTCCCTTTTTCTCCCAATTTGGAATGCCCAATTCCCAATGTGCTTTTAAGTCCTCGTGGTAGCGTAGTGACTCGCCTCAGTCCAGGTGGCGGAGGACGAATCCCAGTTGCCTCCACGTCTGAGACCGGCAACCCGCGCGTCTTATCACGTGGTGCGTTGCCAAGGAGACATAACACGTGTGGAGGCTTCATGCCACCCACCGCGTCAACCATGCTCAACTCACCACGCGCCCCACCGAGAATGAACCACATTATAACAACCACAAGGAGGTTACCTCATGTGACTCTACCCTCCCTAGCAACCGGGCCAATTTGGTTGCTTAGGAGACCTGGCTGGAGTCACTCAGCATGCCCTGGGATTCGAACTAGCGAGCTAGCGATCTCCAGGGGTGGTAGCCAGCGTATTTACCACTGAGCTACCCAGGCCCCCGTCATTTCATATTTAGAATGTAATTAAATTGCATTAGTGGCGTAAAAATACTGTTAGTTTTGTGTATTGCTTTTATACTCTGCTTCAAAATGCACTTTTGCTTTAGCGATAACTTTGAGGCCATTTTTGTGACCTTGATTCCCAAATATAACTGGTCTGATCGCTTACCACACAAGGCTGGCGTTTGTAAAAAATTGCAAAATTGCATGACCACAATTGTGTAGCGTGCCCCGTGAACCTGTTCACACAGTATTTCAAGAAACTTCCATGAGAAATGCAAGTGACATCAAATAAAAGAGTTAGGTTGGAAGTAATCCAAAAGTAATCAGATCAGATTACCCCAAAAATGTAATCTACCAGATTACACTACTGATTGCAATTTTTTCATGTAATTTGTAATCAGTATCCGATTACAATTCAGAAGTAATCTGCCCAGCACCGAGTACTGCACACCACTTCTCATCTTTCCAAAAGTACCTCATGTCAGATAACCATATTCATAAAAACGTGCAAATGAAACCTCTAATTCTGAAAACAAAAGTGAACATGTTAAAGAGGGTTGCTGCATGCTGCGATGCAGGCTGGAATCACGGAAAAATACAACATTAACAACTTCAATGTGAGACTGTAGAAACACGTCAAGACAACCAGTGTTATTTTTTGCAACTAAAAATTTGACACCTGCTATTTTAGCCATCGCTGTACTAAATGTAGGGGGTATGTTTAAGAAATGGAACAAAATAATACAATATTTGAAACAGCACGCTTATTTCCAAAGAGACACATATGCAAAGTGTTTTTCAGACGTGGATGAGAATGTTTGAATTTTGTTGGGTGAGGTGTCTTCTCTCTGACTACAGAGATAACTCTGGCTGCTCTGGATGTCATGAAGGGTTAGAGTTTATGATAAGAAAGCCAGCGGGGTCATAACGGTGGTACAAAAGGAACATAAATTCATGCAGCACATTCCTTTGGCCGGGGGAAAAGACAGTGTGTATAACACCGCGTCCATGGCAATTTCACCCCGCCATGTAAAAGGTCCCACATGACCTGCTTCTATCAAAGCAGTGCTGGGATGTGGCATACACAGACGACAAGAGAGAGAGGAGGGGGTTAAGGACAAAAAGAGGAAAGACACACGCAGCTTATACAAGATTCAGATGGCCTTCGCAGGCTAGACGGTGCTGTCATGGTCCACTGGCCTAACCTAACCTGTGTCAACAGCATGAATAAAGCAGTTGTAATAAAGATTGTTGAGATTTGCTGTTGTTTGCTCCTGAAAAGGGAGGGGTGGGAGGAGATGAAGCTGCTCTCTCCCTCTGTCTTTCCCTCTCTCGCTCGGCCTCCATTTCTCCCTGAGGCCTGAAATCTTGACTGAACAAAAGAGGCAAGGCTGTCAAAACTCAAGAGAGAGGGAGGGAGACAGAGAGAAAGAAACAAGACGAGGATGAAGTAGGAGGGTGTGTAGGACTGTTGTCTTTTAACCCAGTGGGCAAAAGGCATTCCAAATAAACAGCACAGGGGATAAGCTGAAAGCTGTGTGCTGGCTACATCTGAGTGTATTTATTTGTCTGGCTGAGAGATAACTGTCTGCCAGTCAGTACAAAACTACTGGGGTTACTTTCATAACTAAACTTACTCAGTAGTACACCTTGGCAAAATAGCTAAAAGAAAAATCTCAATATTTTTCAGCCTTTTGACAATACTCAATATACATCAAAATATTTATGTAGTTGATCTCAAATGGCTGAAAAAAAAAATTCTAAATGCTTAACGCAATTAGTAAAATACAGCAAAAATCTATGTTTAAAATAACACTAATATAAGGGGGGCCTGGGTAGCTCAGCGAGCAAAGATGTTGGCAACAATTCCTTGAGTCGTGAGTTCGAATCCAGGATGTGCTGAGTGACTCCAGACATGCTTCCTTAGCAACCAATTGGCCGGGTTTCTAGGGTGGGTAGAGTCACATGGGTTACTTTCCTCATGGCTGCGAGATGGAGATACTTGCTCTCCGTGGGGCACGCTGTGAGTTGTGCCTGGATGCCACGGTGAATAGCGTGAGCCTCCACACACGCGAAGTCTCTGCGGTAACGTGCTCAGCAAGCTCCGCGATTAAATGCATGGACGTGGAGGCAACTGAGATCCATCCTCTGCCACCCAGATTGAGGCGAGTAACTGTGCCACCACAAGGATTTAGAGAGCAATGGGAATTGGGCATGCCAAAATTGGGGAGAAAAGGGGAGAAAATCCCCCAAAAATTAAATAAAAAAATAATTTTTAATCATGTTCATTAGTATGCACAAATATGACAATGCATAGTCACGGCATCAAAATATCTCTCTTAGCGCTCTCAAACTTGTGAGTTGTAATATAAGGAGCGGGCGAGAAATCGGTCTCAAGGAAACTTGCTTGCAAAATAAAAAGTGCTTTAAAGTCATTGGGATATTCAGAAGGTTTTTTAATTTTAAATCGCAAACAAGACCCTGCACCCAACCATATACTGTACCCAAAAATACATAGTGCTTGCTGGTTTTAAATAGGTGAAATTCTGTTTACTGTTTCTTTAGGGCAACACAGCAAATACAGATAGAATCAGACATATAGATATCCACTGGAAAGCAATATATGAGCAATGATCTCAGGCTGAAGACAGTGAGAATCACTCCTGAAGCCTTATGGTTCCTCTCCACAGAGGTATTCATCTTACATTATCTCTCAGTCCTTTGTTTTCCCGACTATTAGAACTGATTTATTCTGCCATTTTGGGTCAGAGTGGACACTCATTCGATCATCTGAGCTCTAAAAGTAATCCTCTGTCCTCCCTCCATTGTCCAACATTACGTAGAATGGATGGTCATTTTTGAGGCAATGACTGGCATGCTTTCACAAGCACTTTTAAAGTGGAGTATGCAGGGTGGGGGCATTTTAAAACACCAATTTTGTCCTGCAACTCAGTTAACCAAACAGTGCAATGTGAGTAAAGAGCATTCTTTTGGAGGAAGGCCCCCAGCTCCCTTACATGAAACATTGATCAGGACCAGAACCAGGAACGAACTCATCAAGATGCTGGTTTTGAGAGGGGGACCCTAAATAACAGAAGTAATGTGTATTCAAATAAAACAAAAACAAATTACCATAACCACCTAAAGGTGGGCGATATACCGGTATACACCGATCAGCCACAACATTAAACCTGCCTAATATTGTGTAGGTCCCCCTTGTGCTGCCAAAACAGCGCCAACCCGCATGTCAGAATAGCATTCTGAGATTATATTGTTCTCACTATAATTGTACAGAGTGGTTATCTGAGTTACCATAGACTTTGTCAGTTTGAACCAGTCTGGCCATTCTCTGTTGACCTCTCTCATCAACAAGGCATTTCTATCCACAAAACTGATGCTCACGGTATGTTTTTTGTTTTTGGCACCATTCGGAGTAAATTCTAGAGACTGTTGTGTGTGAAAATCCCAGAAATACTCAAACCAGCCCATCTGGCACCAACAATCATGCCACTGTCCAAATCACTGAGATCACATTTTTTCCCCATTCTGATGGTTGATATGAACCAGCCCATCAGTCACCAACAATCATCCATGCAATTATCTATAGCAGCAGTGCAGTGCATAAAATCATGCAGATACGGGTCAGGAGCTTCAGTTAATGTTCACATTTGTTTCATTCTCCTCTTGCCATCTTCGTGTGGATTTATTCTGTTTTGCCCAGTGTGCATGTCAATAAACTGAACTCATTTATTCACCACATCATTGGGTCTTTCTGATGTTTCTGACATCACGCTACTCAATCCGGTTTCTCTCTATCGCGGCACAAAGTTCAAAACTTGCGTGACCCGTTTGAATTCTACCGAGTTTGGAGTTTGTTACCTAAAAGCATTATGGAGGAAGTCAAACATCTCAAATGGTGAGAGAGCCCGAAATTCTTACCAACAATGACGAGGAAAATAGCAAATGTGTCTTGCGCCAACAATCCTGTGTCATGTCATGCAGATTTTTTAAACTACACATCATCACCCTTAATAAAATTCAGTTCGAATGTTGTTAGATATTAGGAAGCAAACCAGACATGTTTGCATTCAGATATTCAAATATTCTCTACAGTGATAACTTACATCATTTAGAGCCAAATGAAGTGTTTTTTTATATATCTATTTTTTATTTTTTATTTATGGATTATTTCCTTTGTTGCATTGCTTTCAGAAGATGTCAAGAGTCTTAAAGTTTATAAGAAATAATAATACTAGTCAACATCAGACTAAAATGTGGCATAATGTGAAATTTAGCATTATGATAAGGTTGATTTAAAACCAAACTGAGTTTTTTTTTTCTCTATGTTTGTCAAATAAAGAGGTAATTATATAAGAGGAAGTTGTTTTATTTATAAAGTCCTTAATTAAATGTCTATACTATTAAAACAATATGCATTACAATATGGTTATTTAACATATAAACCGATTTTTAATGATTTTTTTTTAATTAACTACAGTATATCGTTATATTTATCGTTATCGTGATGTAAAATGATTCATATCGTGATATAAGATTTTGGTCATTTCACCCACCCCATCACCATTTTCAATCTCGCAGGAGGACAGATTGGAGTAAGATCTGAGCTTACATGCTCTTCCTTCTGACTTGTCCTGGTTTATTACTGTCACTTCAGCAAAGTAGCAATTAGTAGTTCAGGGTTAAAGTCGCTACACGACAATCGATTGCAATTAAAGACCCACTTATCAGGACCACAGACTGATCAACCAGGAGAAAGACTTTAACCCGCTAACCTCAAGTTTCTGACTTTAAGAAACAGTTCTGATTTAAAAGAACACTGGGTATGTCTACATAGATTAAAGGAATGCTCCAGGTTCATAAGTTAAGATCAGTCTACAGCTTTTGTGACATAAAAAAAAAGGCATTCCATACTGACTACCACAAAAATGTATTTGAACTCGTCCCTCCTTTTCTTTAAAAAAAGCAAAAATCGATGTTACAGTGAGTCACTTACAGTGAAAGTGAATGGGGCCAATTTTTGGAGGGTTTAAACAGAAATGTGAACCTTATAATTCTACAAAAGCACGCATTAATTCTTCTGTTAAAACTTGTGTATTATTTGAGCTTTAAAGTTGTTTAAATTGTCATTTTTACAGTCATTTAGGGTTTGTTGACTACTTCGTCATTGAAACCAAGTTGTAAAATTGGCTATAACTTCACACAGAAATAGTAAGTAATTTTATCACACTAAACGCATATTGTTTATATGTTTGAAACTGTATTTTAACGTAAAAAAAAACTGGCCCCCATTCACTTCCATTGTAAGTGCTGAAATACTCAAACCAGCCCGTCTGGCCATGCGATTATCTAATCAGCCAATCGTGTGGCAGCAGTGCAGTGCATAAAATCATGCAGATACGGGTCAGGAGCTTCAGTTAATGTTCATATCAACCATCAGAATGGGGAAAAATGTGATCTCAGTGATTTGGACAGTGGCATGATTATTGGTGCCAGATGGGCTGGTTAGAGTATTTCTGTAACTGCTGATCTCCTGGGATTTTCACACACAACAGTCTCTAGAATTTACTCAGAATGGCGCCAAAAACAAAAAACATCCAGTGAGTGGCAGTTCTGTGGATAGAAACGCCTTGTTGATGAGAGAGGTCAACAGAGAATGGCCAGACTGCTTCAAACTGACAAACTCTATGGTAACTCAGATAACCACTCTGTACAATTGTGGTGAGAAGAATATCATCTCTGAATGCTATTCTGAGATGTGGGTTGGCACTGTTTTGGCGGCATGAAGGGGACCTACACAATATTAAGCAGGTGGTTTTAATGTTGTGGCTGATGCGGTGTATATTTGTTATTCAGTGTCATATCTTTGCATATTAAATATGTGATTTCAAGCCACATCCAGCCCAGTTCTTTAAAAAACAGACAGGGAAGACAAAAGGTACAACTGCATCGTCCACTTGAGACCAGTCGTGACCACTCAAAACCAGAGCATGCAATTCTAACCATTAAACCAAGAATAGACAGCAACAAAAAAGCAATGTTATGGTTGGAAGAGAAAAATTCTGCTGAATATTGCTGACTTCAAATAGTGTGATACAATTTAAGATACCTATGTATCAAGTGTGAGAGAGTGAGACAAAGGCAGGTCTGGTGTTCCCAGCAGTGAGCTTTGTCAGTCTGTCTGTGTGGTTAGCTTGAGTACTACTACGCTCATTAATTAGTTCCTTAGGGAGACTGGCTGGCTACCGGGAAGGGGGAGGAAAAGAGGTGAGAGGCGGGGTGTTTGGGGATGGAGGGGGGCTTCTGAGGGGTTGATTGAGGAGGAGAGCGGAGGAGGAGAGACACGGGCCCATTATCTGACTTGTCTGTGGTTAAGAGTGCCTGGCATGAGGTGACGTGCACATGGCCGCTAGCGCTGTTCTACATGTACGCTCAGACTCACCGCAATGATTCTAGAGCAGCAGTCATTCTCTAGCTCTCTAGACAGCCACTAATGTCTATCAGATTCAGCCTCATCGTTATATCTGCTGGACAGTTTTCAAACAAGCACACAGGTAACTAGTGTTTTCAAAACTTCACTACTTGTTCACTTTAGACGTTTACGCCAGTCTCGGAATCAAAGTTCTCTTTGGATCAGGTTCAGAATGTATGTGGTTGTGTGTGTTTGTAGTCATGTGTTTACCTTGGACAGATCTCTGTAGTTGCTGGGCAGGGTCAGGTCAAGTTCTTCACTGTCGTAGTTGGTGATTACCCAGGGGAACACAGGATACTGGTTCAGGTCGTTAAATGTACGGCCTAAAAGACACATAGGAGGAATTTACTAAACACAGGTTTCATACAGGCATCAATGAATGAAAATTGCAAGTACTTTTTCCAGCACCAAGTAATGCACTTTATGTGCATATAGTATGTGAAATATATGCAGTTGAAGTCAGAAGTTTACACACACCTTAGCCAAATACATTGAAACTCAGTTTTTCACAATTCCTGACATTTAATCGTAGAAATCATTCTGTCTTAGGTCAGTTAGGATCACTAATTTATTTTAAGAATGTGAAATATCAGAATAATAGTAGAGAGAATGATTTATTTCAGCTTTTATTTCTTTCATCACATTGTTAGTATTTGGTAGCATTGCCTTTAAATTGTTTAACTTGGGTCAAACTTTTTGGGTAGCATTCCACAAGCTTCTCACAATAAGTTGCTGGAATTTTGTCCCATTCCTCCAGACAGAACTGGTGTAACTGAGTCAGGTTTGTAGGCCTCCTTGCTCGCACACACTTTTTCAGTTCTGCCCACAAATTTTCTACCGGACTGAGGTCAGGGGTTTGTGATGGCCACTCCAGCACCTTGACTTTGTTGTCCTTAAGCCATTTCGCCACAACTTTGGAGGTATTCTTGGGGTCATTGTCCATTTGGAAGACCCATTTGCGACCGAGCTTTAACTTCCTGGCTGATGTCTTGAGATGTTGCTTCAATATATCCACATAATTTGCCTTCCTCGTGATGCGATTTATTTTGGAGAGTGCCAGTCCCTCCTGCAGCAAAGCACCCCCACAACATGATGCTGCCACCCCCACGCTTCACAGTTGGGATGGTGTTCTTCGGCTTGTAAGCCTCAACCTTTTTCCTCCAAACATAACGATGGTCATTATGGCCAAACAGTTCAATTTTTGTTTCATTAGACCAGAGGACATTTCTCCAAAAAGTAAGATCTTTGTCCCCATGTGCACTTGCAAACTGTAGTCTGGCTTTTTTATGGCGGTTTTGGAGCAGTGGCTTCTTCCTTGCTGAGCAGCCTTTCAGGTTATGTCGATATAGGACTCGTTTTACTGTGGATATAGATACTTGTCTACCTGTTTCCTTCAGCATCTTCACAAGGTCTTTTGCTGTAGTTCTGGGATTGATTTGCACTTTTCGCACCAAACTACGTTCGTCTCTAGGAGACAGAATGCGTCTCCTTCCTGAGCGGTATGATGGCTGCGTGGTCCCATGGTGTTTACACTTGCGTACTATTGTTTGTACAGATGAACGTGGTACCTTCAGGCATTTGGAAATTGCTCCCAAGGATGAACCAGACTTGTGGAGGTCCAAAAATTTTGGCTGATTTATTTTGATTTTCCCATGATATCAAGCAAAGAGGCACTGAGCTTGAAGGTAGGCCTTAAAATACATCCACAGGTACACCTCCAATTCAGTACACCTCCTACCAGAAGCTAATTGGCTAACTGTCTAAAGGCATGACATAATTTTCTGGAATTTTCCAAGCTGCTTAAAGGCACAGTTAGTGTATGTAAACTTCTGACCCACTGGAATTGTGATATAGTCAATTAAAAGTGAAACAATCTGTCTTTAATCAATTGCTGGAACAATTACTTGTGTCATGCACAAAGTAGATATCCTAAACGACTTGCCAAAACTATAGTTTGCTAATATTAAATCTGTTTAGTGGTTAAAAAATTTGTTTTAATGACTTCAACCTAAGTGTATGTAAACTTCTGATTTCAACCTATATATATATATATATATATATATATATATATATATATACACATACACACACACCGATCAGCCACAACATTAAAACCACATGCCTAATATTGTGTAGGTCCCCCTTGTGCCGCCAAAACTGCGCCAACCCGCATCTCAGAACTATTCTTCTCACCACAATTGTACAGAGCGGTTATCTGAGTTACTGTAGACTTTGTCAGTTCACGAGGGGGACCAACACAATATTTGGCATGTGGTTTTAATGTTGTGGCTGATCGGTGTGTATATATATATATATATATATATATATATATAAATATATGCATATATGCCAAAGACATGTTAATTTTGCTCATCAAAACTGTATGATTTTGAGTACAGCCTAGACAATGAATGTTTTAGGCTGGGTATGCCATTTTTTTACCCTGCTAATCAAGAAGGCTATTTTCAACAATGTAACGACTACTTAACTGCTTAAACTGTCTTTAATTCTGTGTGCATGCCATGTTTAGAACAGTACATTATATTTATTATACATTACTCACAGGCAGATTTTGTTTATCCTAGCTATTTTGTTTTTACATCAAATAGAACACGAAGAAATGAGAACACGACAGCTGTGTTTTTCAAAAATATTTGAAATGTGGACTCATCGGATTAAAAAAAAAAAAAATCACAGTTCCCTTGTTCTACTCTCCGTCTAAGATGAGACCGAGCCCAGAGAAGTCAGCAGCACTTCTGGACAGTGTTGATGTATGGCTTCTCCTTTACATAGTAAAGTCTTAACTTGCATCTGTGGATGCAGCGGCGAGTGGTGTTGACTAACAAAGGTTTACTAAAGTCATTCCAAACCTATGTTCATGATATCCATTACAGATGAATGATGTTTTTTAAGACAGTGAGGTCTGAGGGATCAGAGATCATGTGCATTCAGAAGTGGTTTTCGTCTTGCCCTTTATGCACCGAGATTTGACCAGATTCCTTGAATCGTTGAACTATATTGCGCACTGTAAAGGGTGAAGTGCCCCAAATCCTTCCAATTTGTCTTTGGGGAACATTGTTGTCAAAGTACTGGATTATTTGCTGAAGCATCTGTTGGCAAATTGACAAGTCTCGAATGATCCTTGCTCTTGAAGGACTAGGATGTTTTTGGAGGCTCCTTATATACTATGACACGATTGCCTCACATGTTTAACATCTCCTGTTTCACATCGCCTTGTTATTTAAACTCGTCAAATTGTTATTAATCTTAAATTGCCCCTGTCTCAAATTTTTGGGAGCATGTTGCAATCATCTGATTTGAAATTACTAAACATTTTCAAAAAACAATAAAATTCAAAAGGTAAAACATCATATAATGTTTAGTTTCTTTCAATATAGCAAAGGGTGAATATAATTTACAAATCACTCCTTGTTTTTATTAGAATTTTTCATACTGTCCCAACTTTTTTGGAATTGGGGTTGTATATCTAATGTACAATGATCATAATGCAAGGCAAGCACATCACAGATAAATGCCCCTTTTCAGTGAAATGAGTCGTTCTACACATCCTAAGTTCAAACCCTGCTAAACAGCTGCAGAACTTTTGCAAAATTTTGCCTAATATTTACTACCCAACCGCAATCCAGTTTAACCAGTTGCTAAATGTGCTGAAATAGCGCTACACCATATTTAAATTAGGTCTTTGCCATTCTTTTCACCGCAAACTTTTTCTTTGTCTGTTAACAGACGTGCCAAATGGACATCTTGGGACATTGTTTTGCGCCTTGTTATTTTAGTTTCTTAAATTTTGACTTAAATGTAGTTATTTTAGTCATATTACTGTGGTTTACTGGTGTTTTTGTCTTGTGTTTCTGGTTGTTTATGTCCTTTTCACGCTTTACAGATCTGCAAATAAACCCTGTTCCATATAAGAAAGAAAGTCATACGTGCTTAGAGTGTAATTAGGGTGAGTTAATAAAGACAGAATTTTTTAATGGACTATTCCTTTAAGTATCAAGGGTCTTTACCAGAGATGGTATTGAGGAACATTAGGTACTCAAAGTTGGAGATCTCTCGTCTCTGCCAGCGCTGGGTCATGCTGGAGGCCTTGTAGAGCTGTTTAGGGCTGGCCAGAGAGATCCGTCTGCCAATGAACAAAAAAACAACATTGAGAATTGTTGGTACCTATGCTGTTCTATTGACTTGTAATATGCCATTTAATGAGTCGTTTCAAATATGAGAAATGAAGACAGAATCTTTTACTTTCTGTCTCCTGGCAAATTTATAATATAAAAAGACAGAAATACTGTGGTTAAAACAAGTACCAATCAAAGAACCTGCTTCAATTGTATGCATGCATACTTCAGAATAAAACTTGAATAAATCCAGGCATGACTACAGACTTAGCCTCATGGATAATGTGGGAACCTGTTAAATGAACACACGCACTGCAAGCAAATATGCGGACACTAAAACAAATTACCCTCCATCCAATTAAAACAAAGCGAAATGAGAGAATTCATCACTGTCAAACTGCGTGATTACAGTCATTAGGGCTCTCTGAAGTTTCCACTGCCCTTTGGCCCTCCTAACACAGCGGCAACGCTAGGACAATGCTAGTAAAATGCCACACGAATGTTAGCAGAACAGCATTAGTGATGTCATGGGGTGAGGGTGCTGCCTCTAATGGTCAGTACTACTGCAATCACATCACACAGTCTTTCACAGCCACACACAAAACTCTGATCAAAAAAACACCCGTAGCCCTGTTTGGGGTCAATACTAACATTATTCTGTTATTCTGGCTATAATTTTGAAACTGTATTTTATTGTTTTCGGATTGGCCCCATTCACTTCTTTCGTAAGTGTGTCACTATAATCCAGATATTTTTATTTATTTATTTATTTATTTATTTATTTTAAAGAAAAGGAGGGGTGGGGCCTGGGTAGCTCAGCGAGTATTGACGCTGACTACCACCCCTGGAGTCGCGAGTTCGAATCCAGGGTGTGCTGAGTGACTCCAGCCAGGTCGCCTAAGCAACCAAATTGGCCCGGTTGCTAGGGAGGGTAGAGTCACATGGGGTAACCTCCTCGTGGTCGCGATTAGTGGTTCTCGCTCTCAGTGGGGCGCGTGGTAAGTTGGCCGTGGATCGTGGAGAGTAGCATGAGCCTCCACATGCTGGGAGTCTCCGCGGTGTCATGCACAATGAGTCATGTGATAAGATTGACGAAACGGAGGCAACTGAGACTTGTACTCCACCACCCATATTGAGGTGAGTAACCGCGCCACCACGACAACCTACTAAGTAGTTGGAATTGGGCTTTCCAAATTGGGAGAAAAGGGGATAATAAATAAATAAATAAATAAATAAATACGATTAAAAAACAAAAATTAAGAAAAGGAGGGGCAAGATGAAATTAACTTTTATAGTAATCAACATTATGCCACAAATGCTGTCGATTAAGCTACACTCAGAATCTGGAATATTCCTTTAAGGCAGCCTAACCTACATGGAACCTCATAAGTGACTGATTTGGAACCCTCTACATTGGCAGAAACGCCAAGTGCCATACAAAAAGTGCTCTACATAGGAGACTCAGCTTACAACTGACTATAATAAAGTTTGACGCTAGCTTGTTGCTAAGCTATCGGTGCAATACTGTAATCACCATAAAAACACACAGCACACACACTTACTGGGAGGAATAGTCAGTTTCTAACTACTTTGAACTATTTTTACCAATACTTTTCAGTACTGAATAAAATGTAAGTGAATTTAAAATTGCCGTTTCTCTTGCTTTGTCCACCGTCTTGGATTGTCACAATGCATTCTGGCAAAATAATAAGATGCCAAAATAAGGCATCTGACAAGGCAGTGAAATTACTACCTTTTTTATTTACCTTTTGGAACTTTCGTTGTGTCTGGAACGTGCTTGTGATGGCTGAAAATGCTGCTCAATAGGAGTGTATACGTTTGCATGAGTGTCTGTGTGTGTGTGTGTGTGCGCGTGTGTGTGTGTGTTTGTGTGAGAGTGTTTCCTGCGCTCTCACTCTGCCCTGGAGGTTCTGCTGTCGCCCCTATATTTATTTCTCATTCGGGGAGATAAATAAATGATGTGAATTGTGTTTGTGTGAAGGTAATTAGGCTGTTACAGCCTCCCACAACCCCCTTCCCACACACATGGACACACACACAAATAAGGTTTAACACACCTGAAAGTGTTAAAATAAAACAACCCAGGCCTTGTGCAAGTTGTGCTCAACAAGACTTGGTAACGCAAACACATGTTGCAATGCTATTCGTTCTACATCTGAAAGCAATTCAGTATGCATTATATATTCTGTGAATATTACGCACAAGAGTACTCATCTAATACCCCTAAAATATGCTATACAGCTTTCTAGCTAGCGTACTACTGCTCACACAGCAATATATCCATTTCCAAATGTCCTGTTGCGTGACACATTTCATCAACAGCAAAGCTCTCTTCTGAGCATCCAATGCATCCAATGACATCAATTTGAGAGGGATCCGAATAGACAAGAGAAAGAAACAGCGTTTACCACTGTAAGTGAATGATGTACATAAAATAGAAGAAATACCTGGTCTGAGGAAGGCCAAAATTGGTGCCGACTCCAGCTCTGGGGAGACAGTGCACGACCTTCTTTACTGTAGCTGCATCGGGGAAGTTGAACATGACTGCAGCTGTAAGGAGGAGAGAGAATTAAACAATTCACACACTGTGTATAAATACATCAGAGTAAAACATCTGTTCAACTCTCATGCTTATCAGCTTCTAACCAGTACATTCTTAGATCAATGAATAGAGTTCTGGTTAGTTCTTACTCCTGTTGGCCATAAAGACCTCCAGCGCAGTGTTCTGTAGCAGATATCGGCGAGAGAAAACAGCTCTGATCTCTGTGAACAGCCATTTTCCATGCAAACCCTCAGTGTATGCCAAGATCTGTACAGGAGAAATAGACAAATATGATTGAAAAGAGAGGAATGTACAAATAAATGAGTGCAAAAACATGAAAGAACAGCAGGGGAAAGGGAAGGCTCTAGTTCATTTATCACCCATAGCTCATACCAAAGGTCACAGAGCAGGATTAATGTGTATTATTGATCAGTCCTCATGAAAAAGAGATTCTTTTAGGGTTAAAATGAGCCCTATTCACACACACTAAAGGGGGAACAGGGAGGCCACAGTTCACTAAAAGGTAATCAGTACCAAGAGAGCTGAGAATCTATCCATTGTTTTGCCCTTCAAGTTGGTGTGAGAAAGACATGGTTTCCGCCTGGTCTCATGAACATGGCGTGACCGTGCTAACATTTTTCTAAAACGAAATGGCGTGCCTTATTACACGTTTGGCTTCAGTTTCCCAGTGAAATGTCCAGCAGGGGGTGCCAAAAGCGAGTGAAATAGTGTCATAAGCAGATGATTTTTTTTTTTTACCTAAACCTAACCAACAGTGTCCAAAAACAAGATGAGAATCGGAAAGCACTCTTTCTGAAGCAACCACGTCATTTTGTGTTGCCTCAATGTCAGCTTACGTACTTGACTGATCTCGAAATGCGTATTTCAGAGTACAAAGTCCGACACTTATGGGGTGAGCCAGGGCCGTAGCAACTGACTGTATATTGCTCTGGGCCCCTTTCCTATTAAAAAATACAGTTTAGAATTTGTTGTGGGGCCCCCTGGACCTTTGGGCCCATAGAATCGTTACCACCATTCACCCCACTAGCTACGGTCCTCGAATGAGCTACCACAGATGCCAATCACACTGGAATAAGTGTGTAAATGTAGGTGAGTCTGTTGTGCAAGAGCACTTTTTTCAAAACAGTGAAATAGTAAAAGTGTTTCGATATCATAACATAGCAGTGAGTGATTAATAGTGCGGAAAATAAGTGTTTATAAAATCATAATCAGCTGTTGTAGTCATGATTTGTGTGAAAGTGTATAACGTGCACAGCTATTGTAGCGCCTCTAGTGTTCATTTCACATGGAAACTGCAACAAAATGTAGAATTCGGCACGTAGAAAGTTTGCAAAAATGTAGTAACAGTAACGCTTATTCTATGAGACTAGGTTGCAGCCATGGTTTTTACCATCGGACATCTGTTGTTCAAAAAATATTTG
Organism: Myxocyprinus asiaticus; assembly: GCF_019703515.2. Taxonomy (NCBI): domain Eukaryota; kingdom Metazoa; phylum Chordata; class Actinopteri; order Cypriniformes; family Catostomidae; genus Myxocyprinus; species Myxocyprinus asiaticus. Next base: position 2,583,128 of record NC_059351.1, on the reverse strand, counting down.
ATTCAGGCAAGTCATAATCAAGAATCAAAGGAGAGCTGAGTGACTCTAGCCAGGTCTCCTAAGCAACCAAATTGGCCCGGTTGCTAGGGAGGGTAGAGTCACATGGGATAACCTCATCGTGGTCGCTATAATGTGGTTCATTCTCGGGGGGGTGTGTGGTGAGATGTGTGTGGATGCCACGGAGAATAGCATGAAGCCTCCACACGCGCTACGTCTCCGCGGTAACGCGCTCAACAAGCCACGTGATAAGATGCACAGATTGACGGTCTCAGTCGCGGAGGCAACTGAGATTTGTCCTCCACCACCCGGATTGAGACGAGTCACTACACCACCACGAGGACTTAGAGCACATTGGGAATTGGGCATTCCAAATTGGGGTTGACTAGTAAAAACGGGGAACCATCGACTAGTCAATTTTGGAAATCTGCAGTTTTGTACATCCCTGTTAGGACGTAAAACAACTTTAAAACATGACTGCAACTATGGGAAAACAACAACTACAGGAATTTTGGGTAAGGTACACAGAATAACTATGTATTTAAAAAAATCATTCATTTGTGCCGATTGGGAAGGAAGTAGGCCTGGGCGATATGACTTCAGAAATTATATCTCGATATTTTTCTGCAATTTGACGATATTCGATATATAGCCCGATAATTATGTTTTTCTCTGAAATAGCATAAAAGTGGATTCTTTATTTATTTATTTTTTAAATAAACAAAGGGGAGAGTAAAATGTCATAATTTTCATTTATTTGCACGTTTAATCTTATATTTATCATTAGGGGGGCTAGCGGTACATGTATTCGTCCCGAACCGTCACGGTACTGACGTCACGGTTCAGTGCAAGCAGTCAGACGAAGAATACATCTCAGTCACAGGCGATCCACACTCCAATCCAGAAGGGGGCGCACGCAGTAATGCAACACTTTTTGCTAACCGCCACAACAGGAAAAAGAGCAGAAGACGACGACAAAATCTATGCACCAACCCAAAACAAGAATGGCGAGTTCAGATGACACGCAAGAGCTCGAAGACCCGCCTACTTGTTTTAAATCAGCAGTGTGGGAAAGTTTCGGGTTCCCAGTGAACTACGGCAGCAGTGGAGAGCAAGTGGTAGATAGGATGTGGACGGTGTGTCGGCGTTGTAAGGCAGCTGTACGGTATGTGTGTGGAAATACGTCCAACATGCTAACATATATCAGACGACATCACCCAGATGTGCCAATCACTGGAGCTAGGCAGAAAAAGAAGACAGGAGTGCAAAAACTGATCCCTGCAGCTTTTAATCAGCCTCTAGATGTGAGAGCAGACAGGGCCAAAGTCATTACCCAGGCAATTGGCATATACACAAACAACAAATAGTTTAAGTGGAACAAATTGAAATACCCCTCCTAATGCACAAGATTTATTTTTCATTATTCTATTTATTTTGTACTTTTATAACACAAGAGATGCTTTTCAGTTTTGTAGCTGATTGTGACCAAATACCTTTTGTATTTTAATCAACCCTACAAAAAAATATGGCCTATGCAAGAGTGCATTCTGTTTACTGCTTAGTGCTTAATACACTAAAGGAGGCTGTAATGTACCAACTACCAACTAAATGCCGTTAGGTGGAACAAACTGTAATTTGCACTACTGTCTGTTCAAAATAAATGAAAAGAAACCTAGCATTTGGGATTTGTTGCTTTATCCTGCTGTACCGAACTCGTATCGAACCGTGACCCCAAAACCGAGGTACGTACCGAACCTGTGTACCATCACACCCCTATTTAACACACAATCATACATGGAAGCTTAATAAAAATCTTATTTACCTTCATATATTTATACTAAAACATTTTTCTTTGTGAATGAACAAGGTGTGCAAAAACTACTTTAGGGAGGGTAGAGTCACATATAATACTGAATTATTATTATTTTCAGGATAAGATTTGTTAAAGATAAATTAATATATTTCTGTCATATTTACGTCACCCTAATCTGTTTTTTTATTTTTTATTTTGACATTGCAAGTGCAGTCTTGTTTATTTCACCTTCACCAGGAGCTTTTATTATGAAACAGGAAGTGCAATGTTTGTTTGACAGTTATGAGTTTCGCATCGTGTGAACCGCTGTCAAACTCTCCTTTAATGGTCCACGTTTGTAGATTTGTATAATAACTTTATAGCGGTTACTAATGTTTGGAATTGTGCGAATGCTTTAACCTGTACTTCACAATGCAGGTGAACTAAAAACACGCATCTTTAATCGCTGCCTTTGGCAGTTCAATAATCACATATGATCATATCTCCATTTTGATGTGATTTTGATTAATTATATAGCCCTGAAAGATCGTGAAATTTGTCTACTGATGCATTCTATGAAATGTAATGGCCAAATAAAAGGCTCATTAAAATCATATTCACGATATTGTTGAATTTTACATCATCAGTAAAATCATCGCGATTATATCGTGGGTATTTCATGTATCGCCCAGCCCCAGAAGGAAGGGAACGAGGATGAGAACAGGACAGAGAGAAGGCTGTCATATAATTTAACGCTCACAGATGCTCAGCTGTTCCACTCTAATCTTTTCTGTAGCCTCTACTTATCTTTCTACCTTTTCCTCCATATGCTCACTCTGTTTTCTCTTGTTTTTAATTTGGCTAATTACTAAGCGTTTGTGTGGACAGGAGAGGCGAACAAGACCAGCACACCTGATCTGGGAGGCTCTGATTAAGGTGGATAAACAGCAAAGTTAATCAGACATATCCAGATCTTCCAGTAAGAGGCCAATACTGAGGCTAAGGCTGATCCAAACTCATTAATGAGAGATAGCAAGAGAGAAATAGAGGGGAGCAGCTGTGCTTTGCACTGTGAGCGATGTCACTGCTCCTGTCTGCTCTGCAGACTCACTTCAAAGTCTCCAGAGTTCAATTACATGTGGATTAAGACTGTTCCAGCGCCCCGGTAACGCTGCTGTTCGCCACCGCAAACTCCCTGACAAGCAGCATGTGAGACGGCCCGCTCTCCTATTTATCTTCCTCATCTCCCTACTGTAAGTTGTCGGTATGGAAACCACCCCATTAATGTGATATCTGATGCACTATCTAACCAAGGTACCGTGGAGAACGTTTAGCAAGGATGAAATTATTATTTTCTAGAGATTGTGGACAGGGTCAGAAAGATGAAAGTGCCTTTTACACCAGTGCAATCGAGAAACTTTACCTGAAGTCTGTTTGCATTTTGTATTAGCAGCTGCCGTTGAACAGTAATTAAATTAACCCTATATAAGCAGTGTTAATGCTTTGAGACTTCTTTTGCCACCCACCCACACACACACACACATACACACACACACCACTCAACAAAGCGTGAGGATACCACAGACTCTACTATCAGATCATTACCTGCCACTCTAAGACCGTTTACACATATTATTAAGATTTATGATGAACCGATCACATGTGGTCAGTGCTAAATACAAGTCTAAACATCTAAAACGTTTTGTGATCAGATCACAAAAATCACATAGGAATGATTTGTAAACGCTACTCCGTCCTTAATGTGTCCCGGACAGCCCTGAAGCACCATCTCTCACCTGTCAATCAGCCAATGTGCTACAAAAAGAGTTTAAACTTTGCTGGTTATGAGCGGCTTTAAAAGGAAATAACCTTTTTAAAAAGCGGACACATAAGCACGAAAACTTCAGAGAACTTCTTCAGTGTGTCTGATATCAACACAGATGAGAAGCACGAACATCTGAAGCTCCTTTAATACAGTTAATCCACTAAAATAACAGACAATTCAACTCGAAATGTTGCATTTGTGCTTAGATTAAATTTCAGCTGCATCTGGGAGAAACAGCGTGCTTTTTTGGGCTTTCTTTGTCTTCTATGACTTTGTTGTGCTTTAATGTCATGCGGTAACACGCTGGCTTATTGATTGATGTCGTCATGAAATCAGACTCTCCACAAGTGGTCACAGGAGACGCAATGACCAGTTGTAAACAGCGATGTGTCTCGCCTGACCACGTGTGATTGGATCACCCGAGATGCATTTAATACCAGGTGTAAATGGGGTCTAAATGCAAGGAGTGAACAGAGTCAAAATAAATATATGCTGTTAGGTATGTGCTGCATTTATATGCCATTTCTTTATGATTTATTTTCAGCACTGGCTATGATACAATCAGATTTAATCTACCCATAAACTGAGGACTGAAATATTTTTTTTAAAACATTTACTAAAGAAAATGTGAGAGGTGATTACATGTGCACGATGCTAGAATGTTGCACGTGGCAGTGGCGGTGTAATCGGATTACAAAGTAATTAGTTACTGTAATCTAATTACTTTGTAATCAATAACTAATACAATCAGGGCTTGACATTAACATTAAGAAATCAGCAGTGGCGGGTAACTCCGTCACCCTTACTAGCCACTGTGGCGGGTGGCCACAGCCAAAGCAAATTTAATTGTATTCATCTTGCGTTTAGTGCCTTATAAGCACTAAACCTCTAAGCACTAACATCTGTGCAGGGCAAATGAAGCGTGCTTTCGCGAGAACCGCCACGGCACACATTAGCGTGCTAAGAGATAAGATTGCCAGAGCTATGGGACAGCGCAGAGCGAAACTTGCATGATTCAGTCAGGCTTCACTCGATATTGCGGCGGCTGGAGACCACAAAACTTATATGACCCATTTGAATTCTAATGAGAATCATCTAGTTCATCTACAGTTGCCTAACCACAGTAATGTGGAGCCATCCATGGTCTGACCTGTGGTTATGGCATTATTTTTACAAATGCCACAGTTCAAAAATGGAAGAACTATGGTAAAATTTCATGAAGGCAAGTACAATTTAGAATGGTTAAAATCTGCACTTCCATGGACAGATGGACAAATTATTGACAAAGTTTTATCCTACTCTTTCTCTAACTGGTAATTTTTGCCTTCAGATATCCTAAAGGTGACTTACATCATTAGGCCTGCATCCTGCTGAACTCATCATTCTTGTTCAAATAAAATGTCCAAACAAATGCATCCAGTAACAGTCTCCAGTTACTTTTATCACATTTTGTGGGGCAGGGGATTTTGGCTAGTGAAAATGCTGAGTGGCTAGTGACTTTGGAATACCACTAGCCACAGAGTCCGGTGAGCCAAAAGGTCAAGTCCTGAGTATAATGCATTGCTTTTAAAATTCTTGTAATCATAGGACAGTTTCAGGCCTTTAATTATAATAATTACTTTTAAGTACATTATTTGTAGGGGTGGGTAAAAATATTGCTTTTCCAATGCATCGTGATCTTCATTTGAACGATCTCGATATCGATTCTTAAGTCCCAAGATCGATCTTTCTCTCAATGCGCAACCCTCCACTACAATGAGAGGAAATCACTCGCATTTAACATCAAATTTCGTGCTATGCGACTAAAGTGAATTTATTTGCCAACTGACTAGATTATTGTAATGCATTACTGGGAGGATGTCCAGCAAGTTCAATAAAAAAAAAAATTTAAATTGGTTCAAAATGCAGCAGCCAGAGTGCTGACTACAATCAAGAAATATGATCACATTAGCCCAATTTTATTATCATTACATTGGCTACCTGTTACATTTCATATAACTACGTACAAAGCTTTGTATGGTCTAGCTCCACAGTACTTAAGTGTCCTTCTACCACGCTATATTCCATCACGTTCATTACGATCGCAAAATTCTGGCCTGTTAATAGTTCCTAGAATATCAAAATCCACAAAAGGAGGTAGATCCTTTTCATTTTTGGCTCCTAAACTAAGGAATAGTCTCCCTAACACTGTTCGGGACGCAGAAACACTCACTCAGTTTAAGTCTAGACTAAAGACTCATCTATTTAGCCAGTCATACACCTGATTTATCCATCAACTCACAATCAGGCTGCTTTAGCTAGATCTGCCGGAACCAGAAACATTTATCATGCTCTATAACTCTGCATAAAATTGAATGGCATCTACTCTAATATTATTCCATTTGTTTCCCTGTCTCTTACCAGAGCTGGCCAGATCCAGCTCCGTTCCTGCTTGGTGTCGGACTCCACTGCTACGTGTCTCTGAGTGATGACGACTAAATGCAGCCGGTGCCAGCCAGACATCACTTCAGTCTATTACGATGGACTTCAGGGCATGAACTGATGCCAACTCCAACCATAAGACATGGGATACTTCATATGCCACTGCCTCAACCTTGGACTTAGGATAGACCCCACAGAACCTCACCGAAATGACCTGCTGGTTGAACTGCGATGCACCTAACTAATCTCTGCCTGCATCACCTCGGTCTATTGATGGACTACAGTCTTGAAATGGGATACATAGACTATCAATTAACTGCCAACAAAACCCTTCATCAGCCAACTAACAAAGAACAATGCATCTATGTGAACTTCTGCAGTTAATCCAGGATGAACTTCAAAGACATTAGTCATTAATCTTACAGTTCATTCAAAATCTTTGTTTAAACACTGACCCTTAACACTTACTTAGTTTAATAATTTTAAACCATGACTTGCACTGCACATAAATAACTAATATTTGCATTATAAGCAAAAGGGACATTATACCTGAAATAAACTCATATGAATCGATATTGAATCGAAATAGAATCAAATAGAGAGCTTGTGAATCGGATTGAATCGGGAAATCTGTATCAATACCCAGCCCTAATTATTTGAGTTATACATATTTCTCAAATTATATTATTTATGTATAATAAATGTAAAAGCATTTATTATTATAATATGTCCATCTGTTGTTTGCATTTTTGTGACAGTTCTAGGGCGTGCACCCCATAACGAGAACATTCGAAAAGCATTTGTTTTGAATTCATTGAATGGCAAAACAAAACTGTTTTTAGAAAGCAATTTAAAAGTCATGTAATTTGTAATCTTTTTCTTTAAGTAGACAGTAAAGTAATTACACTTTTAGAGAGGTAAGTTACTTTTAAGTAACTTGAGTAACTTACCCAACACTGATGGGTGGGGCATTGCTATGTGGTTGTAAGAGTGTTCTTGATGGTTGCTAAAAGGCTCAAGTCAAAAGAGTCTATCCCCAAGTCTAGTCCCTAGATTTAATCACCCATTTTATCATCCGCCAGGTGAAAATTGTAAGTCAGATTGTTTTTAAAGGTAACAGCACAACTCTCCTGTTTTAGCAAGCACCACTAAAATCAAGTAAACTGGACTGTTCAAACAAGACATTGTAGAAAAAAACGTGTTTATCGCTCAGTCACCTGAAAGGGGTGTCTGGACTTAAACTTCAACATCAGACCATCAAATCTTGCTGACTAAAAAAAGAAGACCTTTAATCTGCTGCTCATTCCATCTCTAAAGCAGAACTTCCTCAGTAGTTTCCACTTTATTAGGCTCCTGTCTGCGCAAATCTTATAGAATTAATGAATGATGTGGTGTCTAAGATCAACATGTCATAGATGGATATGAAAGTCTGTTGAGTGTGCAATAAATTACTTTGTGCTTGTACCTTGCTATACTGGCCATGTAAATAACTCACATAGCTATGGTGCATTGAGGGATTATTGCTGGTTTTAATTGTGGGAGGTGCTCATTAAAGGATATTGTACTATAGGAGCAGACTGGGAAGAAAAATCGGACCTGGATTTTACATAGAAACTGGCCCAAAAGTGGCATATCCTTTTCTGCATATTGCAGCGCCGTTTTGCGGCCCTCTTCAGCCAGTCGCGGGGCGTTCGGCATAGCGCGCCAGCCCGTTTCAGCTTATCGCGGCCCATTCGGTCGCGTTTCGTGGCCAGCCCACTGCGAAAAGTCCCGGTTCTCCCTATGGCCAGTCCGCCCCTGATATACAAGGTGAAGGGGTCTTTTATGATCCTAAATGGGTTTATTTTGCAATAATGACAGGCTGACTGTACATTATCCCACATATTACATGGCTATATAGAGTTACAAATAAATAATTAATTGAAATGAATTTATTAGGTGAGAGGAGACCGCAGAGTGAGACTGACTGCCAGGGACAATGGTCAAAAATTCAGTTAAGCAGTCATTATACAGAAATACTGTATTTGCCCATAGTAATTGACCCACTAGACTCAAACATTCAAGAGACTATACAATGAGTGAAGATATGGAGAAGAGAAGAAACAAAACGTAGTTCTTGTCGAGTAATATGAATAAAGAAAATGTGTCAAAACCAATTTACGAAAGGAACAAACTTGCTTTTTGAGGGATATCTTCACAGGTATAATCACAATGTCTATGAAAATCCTCATTCCATTTTGTCTGCGCTTGTGCTGGAGAAAAAAATTAAACAAAAGACATTTAATTTCAAGGCCATGGTGGCGACGCCAAACTGACAACAAAAGGTTGAAGATGAAATGGGAATGTGTATGCGTGCCATTTCAAACCGCTCAACCTGTCAGGACCGAGAGGCAGCAAGTCATTTCTGAGTGCTGTCATTTGTCTTTGTCATCCGTTGAAACGAGTCTGAGATGAAGAGGGACACATCTCTCACAGACACACACACACACACATTCTGTCCTCTGCCAAAGGACCCTGTGTGCACGACCGACATCCTCCAAGCGACACACACACCAGGGACCACCGCTCGAAAGCATGTGCTCTGTCTCTGACAGAATTGAATGAAATCTAATTGAAAATACCCCCCCCCCACCCCACCCCACCCCACACCAAGAAGAGAGGGGGGTTAGGAGGCAGAGAAAAAAGCAAGAGATAGCAAGTGTGAGACAGAGAGCGAGTGAACTATCCAGCGCTTTCTCAGAAAGATAAATGAGACTCTGATTAGCAGTCTCTGTTGGGCAAAGTGTGCACTCGTGTTTGAGGGGTGATAAGAGCTCTCGCAGCCAGGAAAAGGAAACAGTTCTCCTGCCGCTGATAGAATCCCCATCTTCGCTTATAAAACGTGTAATAAACCAGCATTGTAATGCTCAATTTGAAGCTTGGCAACCAATGCTAGAAATGAGAGAGAGAACGAGAGAGAGAAAGAGAGCGACTTCAAAAGCGTGGTTTTTAATGTGCCTATGCGTCTGTTGAACAAAATGAGGTGATTGAAGTTCAATTTGTAGCTGTTATTAAGTGTTTCCGCCTGGCTGAGTGTATTAAAGATTGCGGATGAGACATTTATGATTACCTTTTGGTCCAATGAAATGGCCTGGGCGATAAGGTGATGAAATTAATGAGGAGGAAGTGGGTGATCCTTCAACATCTAGAGTCGAGCACAGAAATGCAATATTGGAAAACTTGATAGAATTCATGGGAATAAAAGGGAGCAGAAATTGGAGAGTGACGGCTGTTTCTAATGCATCTGGCCATGTAAATAATAAGCCACACACACACACACACACAGTATCAAACTGCAATCATTTCACGGAATATATATATTCCGTGAGATGGTGGTGGCGTAGTTGGCTAAAGCACATAACTGGTAATCGGTTGCCGGTTCGATCCCCACAGCCATCACCATTGTGTCCTTTAGCAAGGCACTTAACTCCAGGTTGCTCTGGGGGTGTTGTCCCTGTAATAAGTGCACTGTAAGTCGCTTTGGATAAAAGCATCTGCCAAATGCATAAATGTAAATGTTTTTTACTTTAAAAGTGACTTTTAGGATGATCAGTATTTCTCTTCTGCTCTCTAAAGTGTTGATGCACTTAAATGCACACTTACCATATATCTATTATTTCACTCAGTTGTTGGTTTCAGGTTTACTTAAACGAGTAATACGTCTTACACTGTTGCTGGTAGTTGCCATTCAAGATTTTTATCTTGGCTGCAAGTTCGGAGCAATTGTAACACTTGTTATGCATTAAAATTGTATGACTGAATTGAAAGATTGAATCTCTAAAATATGTAATGAAAATAATTTCATTATAGTATCTATTTGGAGACCTTTCTTGAGTAATCAGCTGTTAAATGTACTGTATTTTAGGATTTATCCCACTTCAAATAAGTCTCACTTAGACTTTTGCTCTGAAGACATATTATTCCTTAAAGCTAAAATAATTAGTACCATACAGAGTAGAAAACTATTCTAGCAAGGGTATTATTACAGTATTAAATCAATGATATTATTCCTTTGAGAATATCAGTTCCCCCAGCTGCTGTTACACAGGTAATTGTCAAACTTTGACTTCTATTAAATTAAGTGTTATAAGCTAGTCTTTCTCATGTATTTTAATTGCACTGTTACGTTTGGCACATATAAATGTTTATAATACCAGAAGATGGCAGGTATATTTGTAGTAGTCTGTGTATTTTTTACAATTGTCCTTTATACATGTTTTGCCTCCCGACAATAAAGCACACACAACATACCCATACCCCTCACATACATCCACCAACTTGTCATTTTCCATCGGTGAATGAGTTTAATCACTCTAACAAGTGGGCAGAGCCAATTGACTGTTTGAACAGTTTTCTACTGTTTCACTATAGACACTGCCTCCCCAGTTCTCTGGAGCCAATTAAACTGGATTTATTCAGTCTGATCAAGAACTTCATCAAAAAACAAACAAACAAACGATTAAATAAATCACATCCGCTTACATGCTCGCTCTGATTTCCAAGCTGATTTCCTGAAAGGAAAAGGCTACTGCTAATACAGTTGAATTGAATCTA
>NC_059351.1:2477500-2567500 GCF_019703515.2 Myxocyprinus asiaticus | reverse complement strand
GGATCTTCAAAACAAAAAAGAACAAACTGTAATCTAGAGTACTTAAACAGAGATTTATGGTAAATATACACAACTGCAGCATATATAGGAAGAGTATCAAGCAAGCAAATAAAATAAAAAAAGACTAAAAATAATGAAATTATAATAATGATACAGTTCAGCCGCACGAGAGGACAGAGGTGTGTCTAATCTCAGACAAACACATTTACTCTGGAATCCATAAAGAGTCTCATCCATCTGGCTAGCAGCATATGCCGTGGCGTGTGTCAGTGACTGCTCTGCTGAGTAAATGATGAAGAGCAGATCAATCAGGGGACTGGGAGGCCCCAAAACTTCACCCTGTCTACAGAGGAAGATGGAGCAGCTAGACTCAGGTGCAGGAAACCCACCTTCTGTCTGGAGAAGAGGGTTGCTGATAATGGGATGCTACTATATAATATAAACCCGGTTTGCTGATGTTGGGTATTCACATTTATTTGACCATGACTTTTCGTATTTCAAGTGTACTTTAGCACTTGACTTGTATTCTTTAGTTATCTAATCTGCCAATATTCTGTGATGTCTTGAACTGGTCATTTGCTAATGCACGTGTCAGCTACCAATGTAAACTTTAAGTGTAAATGTAATTGAAATAACTTTGGAAAAATAATAAAGTTATTCATATACAACTTGATTTATGTCAACACATATTTTTGTTGATTATTTCCCTTGATATTGTTATTGCAATTATTAATTTAGATTAATATAATTTACATTAAAAACTTAGGGAAACCTAATTTTCTTTATTTCCATTTTCTTATTTAGGTTACACACCCAAAATAAGCTAAGAACTGTGTTCATGTGAAACATAAAACATGCATTAATCTGCGCTAAACATACTCTTTAGGACTGTTACTGATTGGCATATGGAATCTGAGCACAGAATTCCGCAGAAAAGAATTGGGACATTCATCATTCACAAATCGCCACACATTCCCTGCCCCTTGTGTGCTTTTTAGCTAATTTCATAAGTCTTAATAGCTGTTGAAGGTGTTGAGTACTCTCAACTCAGTAAAGCAAATTTTATTTTTAAATCCAATCTGCAAATTTTCATAAATTTTCCAATAAAATCAGCACTGAAAATGGCAAATAAAAAATCAGATTCTGTCCTCACTGCATTCATGCACACAATGGACATATCTCTGATTGGTTACTAGGGCTGGGCGATAGGATGATGTTATCGGATATTGACGATGTCTTACAAAGATTCCTGATGCCGACTGCGACACTCAATTGACAGACGATGATTGACAATATCGGTAAATGGCAAAACCATGGATCTGGGAAGTTTGCCAAATATATTAAACAGAAGCCCAGGGTGAGAAACTAGCACCCGACACCCACCAAATGCGACGAGGCTCAATCCAGTTCGCAAACTCCTCGTTCAAATGCAGGTATTTCATGCACGGGTAATTTTGCTCAACTACCCACAACAGGCGGGCGATCTGTAAGATGTCTCGGAGTGACACATGATGTTAGTCACAAAGACACGTGCTTGAAGAAACACACTTTATAATATTTTTAAGAACAGACAAAGGAAAAACCGTCAATGCTCGTGTCTGATTCGCTGTTTGTTCAGAGGTGTGCAGCACGATTCTGTCTCGTAGGACACGTGCATGTGTTTCATTCATCTGAAAACTGTTTGCAAGAATAATGTCGTCTATGAGAATGCTGCAAATGATCTCTGATTATCTCAGGAGGTGCTGTGAGTTTAGTTCGCTTTATTTCCACGGAGCAGTTCACGGGTAACTTGCATTGTGAACGCAACTCTGCAGGTTCGGTAATATATATCTTTGTATTAAAGTAACAATGGTGAAAGTGATTCAATCATAAAATTGTTATGACACGTTCACCTTGAACCTAAAATTGAGTTTTATTTTCTTTAGGCAGCATTAACTGTATTACCAAAACGCAATACAAACACAAATTCGATAAGAGTACACATTTGGCAGCATTATTTTGGGAACACAAGGGAATTTATTAGGCTTTATTATTATCATTATTATTATATTCACATTTATAATTGTCTTCAGTTCTTAATTTGTAGGCTATTAGTAATTTTCCACCTGTTGTCGTTGATGGATTCTTGCGTGATGGCAAATGGGGCCGTTGGAGACGGTAAATGTTTGGACTTGGGGAGGTGGTTAAATAAGATGTTTGATCACTTCGTTATTTTCATTGCTTTTTTAGTTTAGTTTAAAGTGCAATTTGAATTTAGAAATGTCTTTTATGTTTATCGTGGTTCAATAAATGAATTTCATTTTTAAAGAAAAATCAATAAAGCAAAAATATTCACCGACCCTCGGCAGGGGGGTTGGCGTTATAATCATGTATCACGATATTTTCACGTTATAAGGCGATTATCGATAAACATATTTTTTGAACATATCGCCCATCCCTATTGGTTACAAAGCTTAATGTTGTAAATAAATCAATCGATAAATAAATAAATAAAACACATTGTAAATATTAAGACATGCCTAGAGTGTACCTAAAAGGAATTCTGTAATTGACACATCACAATTAGTTAATTGCGGCAGATGTAACTGTAATCTTGAATATTATTCTAATTTATTTATTTATTTTATTATTATAATTATTGTGCATTCCTAGTCAAAATTAAGTCATGTGGCAATCAACACCATGCCACAGATGCTATCAGCAGAGCTTAACTTGTGTTTAACCTGGAACATTCCTTTAACTACATGAGTAAAAACCCTTTACAGACCTAAGTATCTTCTGCCTCAGTCATTACAGTGTAAAACCTTACTCTGCTCCTGACCTTCACCACTAGCTCTATAGCACAATAGATCTCTCTGAAACATCTCTTTAGAATGATGTCTGTCCCAGATCATAAAAGTGCCATCAGGCAAAGAAGGCCACAATAGAAACAGACAATAAATTCATGAGGGAAGCTCTCCTTGACTTTGAGGTGCTACTGTCACAAATTCTTTCTGCCTGCTTCCAGCATTCAATTATCATCGCTGTATCAGTAGACAGGATCAGTGACCTGCTTCATACCGGATGACTTCATCGAAGGTTTTTATCAGGATCACTGATGTGCTCAGAGTGGGACAGAAAAGAGCAGCGTCTGCTTAGCTCACATCACATTTCTTGTAGTGATGTGATTGCACTTAGACTAAGCATAGCTTAGAATCACTAAGCTTAAACATTAAAATAACAAGTAGAGGGCTCTGAGATAGTACAATCTGACTCTAAATCTCTCTAATGGGTTGAGATGCGGAGTTCAGCATAAACAACTGAGGGTTTTTTAATATAAAGGTACTATTTTCTAATATTTATAAAGATAACATTTAGTCTTTTTGGTAACACTTTCTATGAAGCCTGTATTTATAATGCATTATAAGGGTGTTTTTAATGCATGACAATGCATGCATAATGCCTTATAATAAACCTTATAATATGTTGTATTGTCCCATAAATAATTGTGACAACAGTTATATGGTATAATATTTACCTTCACTGAAGTAAATGATTTTGGGGGGTGTCAATTACTATTCATACACATTGGTTAAAATATACCCTTAAAGGAGCAATATGTAACATTGACATCAAGCATTTAAAATGGGAACTGCAGACCAAATTCAAAATATTGGAGAGAGTTGTTTACCCCGCCCGATCCTCTCCAGACTCAAAGCTCACGCGGGTTGCCAGGTTGACGACACGCAACAGGAACGAGCAAACTGACGATGGCAAGCGACGTGCCATTAACTGTAAGTTGATCGGCTAATGTATTCATTTGCAATGTTTTTATTGTTTGCAAATTATAAACCAGCTCATGTGGATTTTTTATAACTCTGTCAATGTTAGCTAGATGTATTGCTGGCTTCCATGGCTGCAGTGCGCTGTGTTTGCCCACTAACTTGTTTCAAATCTGGCAACTCGGGGTGTGGAAATACTATTGGGAAATGGGAAGTGGGCGGGATGACACAGGCCAAAACACAAACAGAAATTCCGGTCTGGAATGGACATTTCAAAGTAGAATATACTGGCTGTAAATTGTTTGACTCCAGCCAGGTCTCCTAAGCAACCAAATTGGCCCTGTTGCTAGGGAGGGTAGAGTCACATGGGGTAACCTCCTCGTGGTCGCTATAATGTGGTTCTTGCTCTCGGTGGGGCGCGTGGTAAGTTGTGTGTGGATGACGCGGAGAATAGCGTGAAGCCTCCACACACGCTATGTCTCCGCGTAACGTGCTCAACAAGCCACGTGATAAGATGCGTGGGTTGACGGTCTCAGACACAGAGGCAACTGAGATTCGTCCTCCGCCACCCGGATTGAGGCGGGTCACTACACCACCACGAGAACTTAGAGCGCATTGGGAATTGGGCATTCCAAATTGGGGAGAAAAAAAAATACCCTTATAATGCATTATAAACACAGGCTTCATTGTGTGTTATAATGCATATTATACCACAAATAGTTAAGTATTATATCATATTATAATTGTTGTTACACTTATTTACGAGACAATACAACATATTATAAGGTTTATTATAAGGCATTATGCATGCATTATAATGCATTAATAATACCCTTATAATACATTATAAATACAGGATTCATAGAAAGTGTTACCGTCTTATCCTACACTTGTTCTGTAATGCAAAATTGATCATAAAATCTGACGAGAGACAAGAGATTTGTTCTTGAAAAATGGAGTAAAAATGACAAAAACGTGTGTGTGTGAAAAATACGGAAGTAGAAACTGAAAGTGGGAGAGAGAGAGAGAGAGAGAGAGAGAGAGAGAGAGAGGCTTTCATAATGATCCCGTCTCAAATAACAGGGAACGTTTAAAGTTTTCCAGAGACTGTGATTACACTTAGCTCAGCTGAGGTAGAGAGACACGAGAAAATGGAACTTACTTATATAAAAGGGGAGAAGGTATTTCAAGAGAAGGGAGAAAGCGAGCCCAATCATTCAGGCAATTCACAGTACGACTCATCAATTTATCGACTCGTCCCGGACGCAGTGGTGTAATGCTGAATATGAGCAACAGTCATGGCTGCTCTCCTCCAGCTCATTGATAATGACAGTGCTGCTATGGTTGGCCATTAGCTTCAGCACAAACTACTTAAGCCTAACAGAAAAATCTATAGAATCTTCAGACAACCTGACACTTATCAGTAGCAGTCGAAAGTAGTCCGGTCGTCCATGAGTGTCTGTGTGTGGGTGTGTGCAACACAATGAGAAGGGTGTGTGTGTGTGTGTGTGAAGCAATGAGGCACTTCAAGATGTTTGCAGGACAGGCCTAACAATACTTTTCCTTCCCTCCTCTCCTCCTGCCCAATTAGGTGTGAACAGACCTTGTCCTTCAGATAACACTTGGCTGACTGAGGTGAAAAGCAGTGGACAGAACTGAGAGTATGTTTAATATGACCTAAAAGTCTGGGACATTAAATCAAAACATAGTATCCTTGCAAGCCATGTTGCAAACTAAAGGACTAAGGACTAACATACAAAAATGTAAATTTTATGAAAAAAAAAAAAAAAAATAATAAAAAAAATAAAAAAAATAAAAAATAATAAAAAAAAATAAAAAAAAATAAAATATATATATATATATATATATATATATATATATATATATATATATATATATAAATAAATAGGGAACAGGGGGTATTTCAGTGTGAAATATATATAAATTAGGGCTGGCAAACTATTAAATATTTTAATCAAATTAATTACATAATATGGTGATTAATTAATCAAATAAATCACAGTTAATCACATTTATAAATATTTGCTGAGAAAGCCGCTAAAATGACAATTCAATATATAGCATAATAATCAAATAGTTATATTTAAATAATTATAACTATAATTTATATTATAAAAAATAAAAATGTAATAATTAAATTGCATTACATTATTGTGGCAGACGACTAAAGCATTGATAAGACAAAAAGTGGCTTTACAAGGCAATATATTTATTTCCATATTTTTGAACATAAGCCTATCATTGGTCTACAGTCCACAGCAATTCATTTTGGAATTGGATTCATTAATCTGTCCGAGATATATTTATTATAAGAGTTTTTCTAAGGACACTTCTATGAACACCTGCATCAGACGATGCTTTTATAGTGCTTTTGTTGCATCGAATCATAAACAGCATTTTTAGGAATCTGTGACAAAATTATAAAAACATGTCTTGAGATCCCTGCATTCATAATTGTGCTCTGTCTAGCTGTATTTGAACGCAAGAACATTCTCTGCACAGCGTGTTGTCAAAACAGCTGGAGTTTCGCTTACTGCCCCCTGCAGAAAACAGGTGGTACTTCAAGCTTGAATTGCTCTGGTGGGAGAAAGTTTCCGTCAGGACATTAAATTTTTAACACATGTTTTGTATAAATAATCGCACTGCATTTTATATATATATGTGTGTGTATATATATATATATATATATATATATATATATATATATATATACACACACACATACATACAGTATATATCACTGTTTGTTTAATAAACTGGTTTTAAAAGAAAATATTTCTTTGGTCAGAAGAGTGTCCTGTGGGTATCATAGGTGCACACCAGAGCAGAGAGAACACTAAAACTGATCATATGCACACCGTGAATGTAGGGGACACGGAGAGACACCCATCTGCTCCATGACCTCACCAGATCTCACTGGCAGATGCGGAAAGGCCTGCCAAGCAATTAGTACCACCGGTTGACTTGTTTGGGGCCGTCTCCTAGGGGCAAATGCAGCTGGGGTCTAGTGTGTGTGTGTGTGTGTGTGTGTGTGTGTGTGTGTGTGTGTGTGTGTGAAAAGTGGGTAAGACGATGTGCCTTTTTTGCCTGCTCCGTCTCACATTTCCATTGTGGGTCAGAGAATAACTACAGGCTAAAAGCATCTGTAACTGACATTTCCCCCCCTTATCATTTACATGAAAGAGCCAAACATGCTATATTATAGATATTTCCAACAGAGATTAACTACAAGTTGACAGAGAGCATGATGTGACTAAAAGAAGATGAACTTGTCTGTTTTATAGGGGCAGCATCCTCCACATTTTTCACACTATTATGTTTGAATATGCCCTAGAAATGTGTGCTTTGTGGGAAATCCAAAGGAGCTAGTCTTGGTTCTGAAGGTGCGCCTGAAGCTTCCCGGATCTCTGTTCTTTGATCATCCAACACTATCTAACCTCTTTTTTTAACTAGGTCAGATGACCTGTAAATTATGTCAGAGAGAGAGAGAGAGAGAGAGAGAGAGAGAGCGAGCGAGAGACAGTGAGAGAGACAGTGAGAAACTGAGAGAGAGAGAGAGAGAGAGAGAGTGAGCGAGAGACAGTGAGAGAGGCAGTGAGAGAGACAGTGAGACAGTGAGAGAGAGAGAGAGAGAGAGAGTTATCAGACACTGTCCAGTGTTGTAGAGAAGATCAGAGTTGAGTCAGATCAAAGAAGCGTGGCTTCACACTACCGTGCCTCTCTCATCTTCTCATTTAGTCTGCTTAAAAAGAAAAAGAAAGCTCTTTTGGTCTTCAGATAATATGGAATGTTTTCAAAAAAAGGAGATAAACGATAGAAAAGAGCCCAAAAGCATTTCTTCTTGTGGTGGAGCTTTTGTAAAACTCTATTGAATCCTACTATTGGAACATTAAGGTTTATTTGAACATTTCTTGACACTCGAATGTCAAAAGAACCATGGATATTCTACAACATGCTAAGCTTTCAATGATTCTAAGCCTGCCTTTCATTTATACAGTAATTTTACCCTCATAAAAAATAACTTGTAAATAACATACCGTCTAAATCAGCGGTTCTCAACCTTTTTTGGATGAATGGTAAAAAGTAAACCAGTTATTTTTTTCTTACACTCAAACAAAAATATTTTAGCCTATTTATTTTTTTTATTTTTTATAGGATTTACACATTTCCATTTCATCTTAAAAAAAAATACTGCATTTTGCATTTGCCCTTATGGAAATGTAAATGTATTTATTTATTTATTTATATAGTTTTAACAGACCATATGGGGCATGGATCTTCTTCACTGCCGTGGTTAGATGTAACATGATTTCTATAAAACAAATGTAATGCATTTTTGTAATTATAAACAGTATACCAACTCTAAACACATTTAAAAACAATAAATACACAATATAAATATTTATATGTTGTAACAAAAATGTATTATATTCCCTCACTCCCCTAATGTAGCCTATGTCAAATTTAATAGAGCTGAAGTAGTGTTATGATAATATTATTATATTATCATTAATATTATCTATTTCTGCCTAAAGTACAGTTAGTGTTACTATAGTAAATTCAAGGGTGCTGATGTACAATTATGTGCCGAATTCAAATAGTTTCCACTTCTCGCTCCTTGCTTCTCGCTGATTCTCACAAAGCTGAGTTTATGAGATCGAGACCGGTCTGTGAGTACAAACGCACCTTCTTTGCGCTCGCGCTGCTCTGTCCATTGAGCCGTATCCATCTACAGAGTCATACAGGTGTATCTGACGCTGCTAAACCAGATACTTCAGAAGCGTCACGAGACTTCAGCTCAGAATCAGATGAACCGCGGTACAAATGCATACCAACCCGTATAATTGAGAACCAACTGATATACTCAAGATAAACTTTTTAATGCAAAAAGGAACTTGAGGATAGATTTATTATGACTGATAATCGCCCCCCCATTTGTAACCTAATGCCCCCCTCTCTACTAATTTTCTCTCAGCGCCACCTTGGAATCCTTTGAACGCCCCGTTGACAACCCTGATCTAAACACTTCAAATTATTTAATGTTATTGAGGTCAATATATGCTTAGCTATTTAAAAAATGTTTAATTCAATTAATTCATAAATAGTGATTAAAAATTAAAATATAGCTTGCTGCTTAGTAAGGGTAACTGAAATAGATTTCTCAATAAAAAACAATTATTATAATAATAATAACAACTTTGGATAAAACAAGCAGGATGAACTTTCTAAACATTTTCTAAGCATGATAATATACAACTGATATTTGTGAGAGGATGCAATGTCATCTGACCATTCTCTCTGAATATGGACCATATTCAAATAGATTTGTTTCTTGTCAAGATCCTTCAGAGCGTAAATTGAGTGGATTGACCTTTAACAGAGTCTGAGATCTGTATACAGAATGAGAACTGTAATGTGCAGTTTTGATGCTTAAATGTACCTCTAAACTTTGTTAACTTTTAAGTTTCACATGTTTCAAAAATTGCATTGGCCATGTTGAAGATATTTTAAATGCTTGTAAATAGAAACCAGTGTAAAATCTACAGATGTGGTTGCATGAATTAAAATAAAGTCGTTTTTGGGAGGGACATTATGTAGAACATATGCGGAGTTTGTCAGTGGTTCTGGTATTTGAAAATAATCAACATATTTTCTGGTTCACATCGCACACTCCCATTTGGGGCCCTTTGAATGATTAAGTGAACACATTTTTCTTTTTGCTTCTGCATGTTTACAATTAAACATTTCTAGACAAAATAAAAAATAAAAAATACTCTTAAAAAGTTTTAAGTTATCTTGTATAATTTAAAACATCATCGTTTTTTTTTCCTGACTTTGTGTAAAAGGAACAAAACTTCAAAATAAAATGTTTAATCTAAGTGAATAGTATAGTGTATTATGTTTTTTCCTGTAATAAGAAGTTTGGTGAGTAGTCCAGGAGCGCTATTCTAGTCAATACTGTGACTCAACAAATACTGTCCAGACCGTGTTCAGACTTCTGAACTTGACAAACAAAAAAAGCTTTGCTCTGCACTGATAGAAGATCACCAGGAAAAATGCATTTATGTTTGTACGCAAGTATTGAGATTTTAGTTAGATTTAAAAGAATTACACTTTTACATGTCTGAACTGCAAGTACAAATTTCACTTTTGTTACTCTTTTTTTTTTTTTTTTGCTTTATATATATATATATATATATATATATATTTATTTTTTTGCTTTATATATATATATATATATATATATTCTTTTTTTTGCTTTATATATATATATATATATTTTTTTTGCTTTATATATATTTTTTTTTGCTTTATATATATATATATATATATATATATATATATATTTTTTTTTTTACCTTGATATATCTTCAATTAATTTTATATTTTAATTCAAATACAATCAAATTAATCTTCAGTTCTGAAGAAAAGTTAAAAAGTTATAAGTTTTCTTTTCAAGTTTCAGTCAAGAGTTTACAAATCCCACCATCTGTAAGATCATTCTACCAGTTTCTAAAACCCAAGTTGATTCGCCACATTTTTACAACACTGCAATGTATGGCAAGGTGAACAACAGCATGACTGTGGACTGTTTTTTTTTTTTTTTTTTTTTTTTTTTTTAGCAAATAATCTTCATTTTTGCCCAACGTTAACACCTGGTTTTGTAAATTAAAGTGCTTTCTAATCATATCACTAATAATATTAACCATCATCTCCCCGGTGTTTGATTTAGTGATGCCGTTTTACATGGTTTAAGGCAAAAATAATGTTTGTGCAATTAAATAAAACGCCATGACGTGAAAAGAAAGAACATCCATGCTCTGCGTGATAAACAGCGTTACTCAAGCGATAAAAAATAAAATACCCAGAGGGCTCTCAAATCGGCTCAACACCACACACTCATAGTCACGGGGAATGGTCTTTCGGAGAGTAGTCTGTGCAACGCATCCTATATCGGTATGCACCCTGTATATACAGATCCCTTACGTCTGTCGTTAAGAGTTTAACTTACAGAACATGAAATCTGCCTTGATAAGAGACTTCAATTACCAAGCCAAACAATCTCTCCTCTCTAAATTATTCATCTTAAACACGCTCCACTGCAGATGAGTTGCTGCTCAGATTAAGAAAAATGTTCAAATATTAAATATATATATATATATATATATATATATATATATATATATATATATATATATATATATATATATGTCGGGGTATTATATATATATATTTATGTCGGGGTATTATATATATATATATATATATATATATATATATATATATATATATATATATATGTCGGGGTATATATATATATATATATATATATATATATATATATATATATATATATATAGATATATAATTTTATATATAATACCCCGACATATATATATATATATATATATATATATATATAGATATATAATTTTATATATAATACCCCGACATATATATATATATATATATATATATATATATATATATATATATATATATATATATATATAATATTTTAAGGACATCGAAGAACAAAACGGTCGAATGGAAAACAGTTGCATTTATATGCAGGTAATTAAAAACATCAAGAACTACGATCAACGCAAAGCCCTTAATTCAAAACAAAATTGCTAAGACCACAACCAAACAACGAAATAAATAACTGTTCGAACCAAGCATTAAATACAAATCAATCATAAACATTAGTTCAGCTTATTTATATTACGTGAGGGTTTTTTTTTCTTTTTTCTTTTTTTTTTTTTTTTGCATTCCCCTTTTTTCTTTTATCTTTAACAAACGTTGTATTGTCTTTATGCATTATTGTGCATAAGTTAAATCAGGAATATCTTGTCTAAATAACACATGAGCAGGTTGCTCAAACATCTGCAATAGAGCGTTTCTAACCCCAATTCATTATAGCTCAAGTGACTAAAGACACTGTGATCTAATTACAATAACACTGAATAACCCGAGAGAGATATCAGTCCTGGAAATGTTCAAAGGACTCCTGATTTTACCGACAATCGCATATTAATGATATGCTAAGCAAATGGAGAGAAATAATAATAATTAATAAAACTAATATATATATATATATATATATATATATATATATATATATATATATATATATATATATATATATAATTTATTTATTTTTAAGTTCAAACATTTACCAGCTAAGACGCATACACGCAAAGACTCAGCAAGAATTATTTAATTGCTCCCGCACGCGCAGACTAAAGAACTGGACCGAGTTAATCAATTATTACAATATTGCAAAAGGCACCTCTAAGACCAAACACACACACACGCATGCATATTTTGATCAATTTAACGCACTCAGCTCTCAGGGTGAAATGTCGGCAGACGAATTCAACAGTGCACTGTCATAATATTACAATGGCTCTCAACATAAATCAATCAGCAGTCAGTTCAGTCTTTCAAGACCACAACTGGTTTACATTTAAACAAAACCCCATCTAACAAACAAGCAACCGAGATTAGGTCATTTTCACAATGCAATTTGGAGAAAATGACGGCTTTAGGTGAAATGTGTGTTCTTAATGCCGTTTGTCTATCCTAACCTGGAGGCGCCGCTGATTCAGAGCAGGATGGAGAGGAGAGGGACTCTCCTGCGCACCGAGGATGTGATTGGCTATTTGCACTGACAGCTCCCCCGTTGATTGGCCAGGCACGGAAGCCCGACCCCCTTTCACTCCAGCAAGAGGACCATTCATAAACTAAACAATTCCAGCACTCACGACTGAGTCTGGGCAACTGCACACTGGCGCACAGTTTTCATGCGCAAACACAAGTGAGAGAGATGATGACATGACGCTCGGAGATTTATCCCACAGCTGATACAGGCTTGGCGAACAAGCACCTTTAAAACCCTTCCAAGTTGATCTGGAAAAGTAGAGTCGCATTGCGTTGCATCTCTCTATCCGTTTCCTGACCCAAACTTGACGTCTATCCGCTGCGGGCGCAAACTTCGGTTTTTCTTCTTTTTGCTGGGAGTTTTGCCTCTGGCTTCACCGGTGCGCATTGGATCCATCGGCGTACTGCGAAACTCCGGTCTACAGTCCGGATCTGTGCCCAAACATGATTGCAACGCAAGCAAAGCTGGTTTACCAGCTCAATAAATATTACAACGAGAGATGCCAGGCGCGCAAAGCGGCCATCGCCAAGACCATTCGAGAGGTGTGCAAGGTGGTGTCGGATGTGTTGAAGGAGGTAGAGGTCCAAGAGCCCCGTTTCATCAGCTCTCTGAGCGAGATAGACGCGCGCTATGAGGGCATGGAGGTCATCGCACCCAATGAGTTTGAGGTCGTGCTTTACCTGAACCAGATGGGAGTCTTTAACTTCGTGGATGACGGCTCTCTGCCGGGCTGCGCCGTGCTCAAGCTCAGCGACGGCCGCAAGAGGAGCATGTCTCTGTGGGTGGAGTTCATCACCGCCTCCGGTTATCTCTCCGCCCGAAAGATCCGCTCCCGCTTCCAGACCCTGGTGGCCCAGGCCGTGGATAAATGCAGCTATCGGGACGTGGTTAAAATGGTGGCGGACACGAGCGAAGTGAAACTGCGCATTCGGGAGAGGTATGTGGTGCAAATCACCCCGGCCTTCAAGTGCACGGGCATCTGGCCTAGAAGTGCCGCCCAGTGGCCCATGCCCCACATCCCATGGCCCGGGCCCAACCGGGTGGCGGAGGTGAAAGCAGAGGGTTTTAACCTCCTCTCTAAAGAGTGCTACTCGTTAACGGGGAAACAGAGCTCGGCGGAGAGCGACGCCTGGGTCTTGCAATTTGCTGAGGCCGAGAATAGGCTTCTGATGTCGGGCTGTAGGAAAAAATGCCTCTCAATTCTTAAGACTCTCCGTGACCGACACCTTGAGCTGCCGGGGCAGCCGCTCAATAACTACCACATGAAGACCCTGCTGCTGTACGAGAGCGAGAAACACCCGCGGGAGACCGACTGGGATGAGTCGTGCCTCGGCGACCGTCTGAACGGCATTCTGCTGCAGCTCATCTCCTGTCTCCAGTGCCGCCGGTGCCCACATTACTTCTTACCCAATCTAGACCTGTTTCAGGGTAAACCACACTCAGCGCTGGAGACAGCGGCCAAACAAACCTGGAGACTGGCCAGAGAAATCCTTACCAATGCTAAAAGTTTGGATAAACTGTAAGATGCAAATAAACGAAAAGAAAAACAAAGGACAGTTTGTCGTTTAATATGAACGGGACGTTTGAGATCACATCACTGAAAGTGGCGAGACTGTGATCTTGGTGCTCAGAAATGAATCCGAGAATTTTTTGTTTGAATTATTATTATTTTATTTTTATTTTTTAAATAAAATAAAAAACACGAAGCATTTGCTTTTGCCAAGGTTCTAACGGGACATTGCAAGAGAGAGAGAGAGAGAGAGAGAGAGAGAGAGAAGTTAAGGTACATTTTAAGCTAATTGAAATGATTTTGTTATTTGTTTGAACTCTTTTCACAAAGTGAAAATTTTATTTAAATATATGCACAAGATCTTTAATTGAGAATTACAAAATGTAGCATACCAAGTTCAATTTTTTCCATGATGTGACCGAAAATTGAAAAGTAATAAAATCATGACACGATGATATTTAAACTTGGCATTTGTCATTACTGAATTCACAAACAAACCTCGTGGCCTAATGCAAGAGCAAGACACATGAACACATAAGAGAATAGTTTTGAGATAGTTTGAGAATTGTGTATTGTCTTGCTATTTAGACAAAAACAAAGCTAGATTTAAATACTTAGACGGTGTGTATTTGTGGACTTGTTCATTTTTGGAAACCAAACCCAAAAAAAAAAAATGTTTTCAAGAAATAAATAAGCGTGGTGTTTTGATTTGAGGGGGGGAAAAAATAAAAAGAGATTTATTTCAGAGAGAATAGCAACAAAATAAAGATGATTAAAAAAATAGCAATAATTATCTGCACTGTGCGCGAAAAAGTAAAAAAAAAAAAAAAACATTCGCACTTCTAAATAAAATAAACATAAATATTACAAATTAAATGTAAACAAACGATCTATTTCACATACTGATGGTAGTTAACTGCACTGATTTCAAGAATAATTCAGGGTCAAGTAAATATAAAATGTTCTAATAAGAGATTAAATCTTACAGAACTGTTATTATAATGGTTGACTCATTAGATTATTCACTCTGGAAATCCCAGATAAAATAAAAATAACATATACAAATATAAAAATAATAATAATTATCATTATTTTTAAAACGCAGTTAAAATCATAAAAACTACTATACACTGAAAGAAATGTTTAGACAATTTTTTTTTGCAATAAACAAATACATAATCAACAAAATATAACATAGCTACTTTATTTCTCCATGAAAATTATATACAGTTTACAAATATTTAACTAAAGTAAAAGAGAAAATATATTTAATTGCAAATTATTAATCTAGCTTTTAATAAAATAACTTTATTGAAAAAAGGTTAGATCAAGTGCAAAAGGAGAAAAGGAATTATTAAAATTCAATATTTCTCATTTGTCCTTCCACAGGCTAAACAAAATAATCAGTAAATAAAGCGTTCAGCAGAATGCAAACTGAATTAAGTAATTGTCTTTAAGCATTTGAGTCAATAGTCACGATATTCAGCTGCACAGCTCGGCTATAAGCCAATGGGAACACTTTATTAGCCTTGACCCACATATGTTATGAACAATCGTTACATATGCAACATGCTACGGGGAAAGAGAACACTTTTTACACTTTTCTATGAGCCGGAGAACAACTTCTGTGTTATGACATGACCTTATCAAAGTTATCTTTTACATTTACACAATTAGATAGCAACAAATAGTCAATTTTCACAAACTCTGTGAAACACAGAGGGGACAGAATGCTAATATGAAAAGTACATATTAACAATTCTGTCGAATTGTGAATACACATTAGGATCTTGATCATACTAATGCATGTCACTCCATTTTTAGTATGCACGGCTCATGTGACACTGGGAGTCATTTTGGACTTGTGTAGGACTCTGTCTCTTACCTTGGGATCAATGTTCTTAAAGCTCGGGTCTTCCTCATCCACCTCAAAATATAACTCCAGGGCCGTGATGGACAGTGTGCCATTTATCACGACAGCGGGTGCAACCAGCTGTGCGCTGGTGCTCAGGTTAACAGGCCCTGGTGATCACAGACCAGCACATTGGTTAGTGTGTGTGTGTGTGTGTGTGTGTGTGTGTGTGTGTGTGTGCCTCCCCCACCCTCTACTGCCCTTGGCATTCAAACCGTTTCAAAGGAGTACAGAGTGTTTACTTGTAACACATAAACTCAACAAGGGCCCATATCAACTTCCTGCTAGAACCTCTGTAGTTTTAATAAGCTTAAAAAAATGCCTCCAAAATAAAACTACAGTTATATAAGGAAAACTGGTTTTAAGTCAAATGATTAAGCCATTAAAAAAACACATTTTAAACACTTGTTTAATATTCTGACTTGGAATTAATTATACTTTATTTCATATACAATTCAAAAAATATATATAATCTTACTGATGTAAAAAAAATAATGCTATACTGTATTCCCTATATAATATTACAATCTTCTGCATATTACTGTTTAGCAAAAAGAGTGCATAAATAAATAAATACATACATAAAAAAATTCATTATTAATTCAAATTAATTAAAAAAGTATTTCATTTAAAAAAAATAAAAATAATAAAATACTCAAAAGCGTCGAATTCATTCAATTTAAACCATAAATAGGATTACCCGTTTAAGCGATTCATCCGTCATAAAAACGCGATAGTCGAGCTGGTCAAAGAGCGCTGAAATCCGCTGTCAATCAGTGTGCATTGATTGCGGGCTTTGGGTTTAATCTGTCATCAATCTTAATTTATGCCAACATGACAATGCTGAAGGGCTTCTCTGGGGAGTTTCTGCCTCTCTCTACATGCACAAAAGCACCGGATTTGCGCCTCCAAACTGGAGCTCCGGGCCGTACTAGGGCCTATGTTGCAGTCAGAAGCCCATGTTTGATTTCCCCAAGCACCCTTCAGTTCACAAACGGGTGGCATGATCAGATATGTTCATCAGCATGTAATCCGGGGGAGAAATAAAATTGTTCCCGCTAAACCGAGACGCATTCAATTGCACTTGCCAAGTGGATGATCGGCAACGGGACGGGTCTACAATATAGTTTGCACTTTTATATTTGGCTATATGGCTGACTATATGTTTAATTCTACTGCCTGATATGAGATCAAGAATTCCGATTGGCACGTGATGAATAGGAGTCCGCTTCAATCAATCAAATCAATCAATCATATTTATTTACAGAGCACTTTAAAAACTGTGCAATACTAAAAAAATGTATGTATATTATAAATAATTATGAAACACATAAGCTAAAAAGTACAAGTGAGCTTCAGTGTTTATTGAAAAGTTTAACGTCATCTTCAAAACATTATAGGCCTATAATAACGAATAAATTATCGTCCCATATATATATATATAAACTTTACTATCCATTTAGACATTTACTCCACATGGAAAACAATCGGAGACCTCATGAAAATATGCGTCTACTGAAACCTTCCAGAAATCAACAACAACAACAACAACAACAAACAAACTTGTTGTTGTCTTTCGGTTGGCAGTGAGCCGGTTCACAAGTACCGGTGATTGCAAAAGTCTGCCGTTTATACAATAAAGTCGTCGTCTAGACACATCAATATGAACGAAGTTGAAAAACATTTTCATGAATATTTTACCCCATTTGTATTCATATTAATTGTAAACAAGGGGTCGATGTTTTGGTAATTCCTTTACATTCCTGTGATGACTGCGGGACTTGGAGGCCTCTCTCAAATCTAACCCGATCACAGGCCGCTAATGAGAGAGGACTGCCAGTGATAATGGTGTGACCCCCTCATTAACAAGGGGGGCGCTTGCAGTGTGGATGCCAGGATGACAGGCCATCTCCTATCGCGCGACGCGACAAACGAGGAGGCTAGCGTAACCAACGCGCGCTGCAATGTAACCAGCGTTGTTGATTATAATGAGCGTGTATAAAGATCGCACGCATGCAGCCAGCGTACAAAGCTTGGGTGATGACGGGAGCGTCGCGTCGCGTGGCTTGCAGAGAAGATGCGACTCTACCTGTGAGGTTCTCCAGCTCTTTTTCCTCCAGAGATGAGAGAGTGTCATCATCCTCCAGGAGCAGCTCACTCTCCGAGTTCTGGTTCCCCAGCACTGAACTCCTGATGGACTGTTTGCCCTTCAGCACGTCTTCCTCTGGAGCTGCAGAAAACAAGACACAAGATACTCCTTCAACTGCGCAAAAACTGTTTTACTCAGGTACGGAGCCAGTACAAGACATAAATGATCTTTTATTTATTTATTTATTTTAGTTATTTAAAACTAAAATTAAATTTGTTGTTACTTTAATAGTATAAAACCCATAAGGGATAACACTCAACTCACATGTAGGCTACACTGTAAAAAAATAAATAAAATAAAATGTCAGTAATTTTAACAGTAAAAGACTGTAAAAATGCTACAGTAAAAAAATAACTTAACTGGTAAAAAGGTAGTTACCTTAAAATTTACAGTACAAAATTGTAATATATTTAAAAAGTCAATATATGTAGTTTTACTGAAAACATTTTGTAAAAATATTTTTTTTTAGATGTAAAAAGTCTGATTTTCCAGTATAATTAACGGTAACAACACTGTAAAAAATGTCTGTAATTTTAACGGTAAAAGACTGTAAAAATGCTACAGAAATAAAACGTTAATTGATTAACGAATATTAACTGTAAAATATACAGTACATTTTTTTATATATATTTTAAAAGACAATACAGTAGTTTTTACAATAAAATGTTGTAAAAATTACATTTTTTAGATGTGAAAAAGTATGATTTTCCTGTATAATTAATGGTAAAAAAAAAAAAAAAAAAAAAAAAAAAGGTCATTATGTTTAACAAGAGAGTACATTTACTTTTTACAGTCAATTATTGTTAAAATTACAGTAAAAAGCAGTAATCTGGCATTCCCACAATTCCCTGCGTGACCCATTACATTTCATTATATTTTATGGGAATAGTTCTGTTTCTTCTTATTTTTAATATCAGTTATCTACACTGGGGTGTTCTGTTTTATATTTAATGTAGTTTAGTTAATGTTTAATGCATTATTTAAATGTCACATGTGTTACCCTGATGGTGTTTAGTGTTTGTGTGAGTGACACTGAGCACTGTCTCTACATGTTTATTAGTTATTACTCCTGGAAGAGCCACTATTGGTGAACTTCATGTCATCATGTGCTCTTCTGTAGTTACTACAGTGATTAACAATACATTATAAAGTAAAAAGCAGATTTTTACAGTTCAAGAAGGCTGATATCAAGTTTATGATGTTTTTTTTTTTTTTTACTGTAAATTTAACAGAATATTTTTTTTTTTTACAGTGCCATCATGCCATGTAAATTACAACAGTTTTAAACTGTAAAATGTACAGGTTGTTCTGTAAAGCTGTTTAAATTTTTACTGTATTTTTTACACCATTATTCTGGCAACCACAGCAGCCAAATTTGTTTTGTAAAAACAACAGGATTTTTTTTACAGTGAATTTATTAGACATGTACTTTTTACAGTAAATTATCGTAGTAAAATATAGTAAAATCGAGCGTTCCCAGAATTCCCTGCGTGACCCATTACATTTAATTATATTTCATGGTAATAGTTCTGTTTCTTCTTATTTTTAATATCAGTTGCTGTATGTACTTCGGAGTGTTCTGTGTTATATTTAATGTAGTTTAGATAATGTTTAATGCATTATTTAAATTTCACGTGTCACCCTGATGGTGTTTAGTGTTTGTGCGAGTGACACATTTCGACATGTTTATTGATTATTGTTTCTGGAAGAGCCAATTTTGATGTCATCATGTGCTCTTCTGTTATTACTACGGTGATTAACAATACATTATAAATAAATAAAAATAAAAAAAGCAGATTTTTACAGTTTCAGAAAGTTAATCAATCAAGTTTATCATTTAACGACGATAATGCACCGTAAAATATACAGGCATTAAAATTACATCCCGTAAAGCCTGAAATGTGGTTACCGTATTTTTTTACAATGAATTTCTGGCAACCACAGCTGCCAGTTTTTTACCGTAAATTTAACAGGATTTTTTTTATTTTTATTTTACAGTGTATTCATATGGTTTTTGGTTGTTCCAAAAAACTTTTTGAGCGTCTAATTCACATTAAAGTGCAAAATCCGCATTAGCCAAAAATTATTTTATAGGCCGAATAGTTTATAGCCAGTCTCCAACACTGTCACTTAATTTCAATTTTTTTTTTTAAAGTTTGAATATCATATATTAAATATATAAAATAACTTTATGGCATATTTGATCAAAATATCTTAAGAATGATAAAGAAAAGCATTAAAACGTTTATCCTCATTTCTTTTATTTGTACTTTTTCTTTCTTTGGCATGTTTGTTTTGCCTGATCATTTAAAATAGCACATTTCAAAACAACAAATACACATATGAGTGACCAAATTAAGTGTCCATAAAACACTTGTTTTTTAAAAAAAACGAGATTAGTTTGTGAAGTTCACAAAGGATGTTCTTGTTTATATGCAGATGATGGGGCTATAACAGAGCTACTCGTTTCCTTAATAAAATGAAAACAAATTTACATTTGCGAGTAAACAGAAAGCCCATGGCCAGACAAATATTCTGCTCTATTTGCCAGGCTAATCTCTGACAAAACTGAGAAGTGGCCCTTTCTGATATCCATCGTACGTGATTTGAGGTTCTGCATAGATTATTTAAGAAAAATGCTAATCTGTAAACATTTACAGAGCACTGCATTCCCAAGTGGTGAGGGGCAGAATTGGGTCTACAGTAGACACAAAGGCAATCCTTCATTTATGTAAACAGAGAGGTGACGGAGCAAACTCTCATCAGACTGCTTTGGAGAGTTCAATCTGTAGAGGCCCACTGGAACTATACACAGAGTCCACTCCAGAACGGCATGGACACAGAACCATGTGACCTCTGCCCCCTCTCTCCAGATACATCACCTGAGGGGGTATGTATGTGCATTTGAAGCAAAACCCTGAGACAACTTTTTATAAATAGACCAACTAAACCATTAGAAAAGCAGAGCAAAGAAATCTCTTGTCATGGAAAGTATTCTGGTGCACTGATATTTAGAACGGTCTTCCTGTAATTAATTCTCCCCAGAGTATTTGTAGTTAGCAGCAGTGAAATTACTACCAGCTTCCTAATACATACCACATGCCTGTGTGTTCACACCAGACAGAGTGGACATAAGGATCGAACCGAAAAAAAAAATAAAGGTTACTTCTGTGCATTCTGCCACACTAATATTTACTAACATTTATGTATGAACATGTCTGAAGTTAACGGAGCTAAAGGGTCAATTCTACACAAAGCTCAGAGATTTATACAGGCAAGCTTGCTCTAACTGTTTCATATATGTACCCCACCCACCCAAAAAACAAACAAAGAACTATAAATTAGTTCAGATTAATTGCAAGCTTTCAAAAATAAAATATAACAATAATAATAATAATGAATGCAATTACTCGTGCTTCTTGGGGCAGGAAAACTTGAATGAGAATGATGATCACATATTAACATGAATATATAAGACAACAATAGAAAAAAATGTATATATATATATATATATATATATATATATATATATATATATATATATATATATATATATAAAACACAAATGTATACAACAAGACAACATACATTTGTAATTCTAGCAGATGAAAATATATTTAAAACAAAAATTTTTTTTATTTAAATTCCATAGTTAATTTTGAGCACTTTATTTTAAAGTTTAGATTTGGCTATTAAATATCAATAAGGACTTAAAGAATGTAACAGATGACTTCAGTGTTGTTGCACTGCAAGCTTCTGCTTTATAATGACGTCCAATCAAACCGTACTACAGCAGACTCAAAAACGCAAAACAAAAGCTGTGTTAGGAAAAACGGCAGGGAAGAACGACCAGTGCTCCTAAATGACTCAAAAACTCATGTTGTAAGATTACATTCACACATCAGCTTTACTTAAATAGCTCATTTATTCCCCTCATTCAGCAAATGCTAATGTAAATACATGCAGTTGCGTTACACTTTTAAGCTCCGTTTCCCTTTTCCGTGCAGGTTCAAATGCTCATTTATATGCGACTAAAGGGCAGAGTGAGGCAAAGCAATTAAATTGTCAGAATTAACGAATTTGTTTTTAACAAGAGTGCAGCC
Source organism: Myxocyprinus asiaticus (assembly GCF_019703515.2). Classification (NCBI taxonomy): domain Eukaryota; kingdom Metazoa; phylum Chordata; class Actinopteri; order Cypriniformes; family Catostomidae; genus Myxocyprinus; species Myxocyprinus asiaticus. The sequence continues at coordinate 2,545,379 of NC_059351.1, read as the reverse complement.
AGGAGTGAAGTCAGGAGGTGCTTATTGATCACAGGAACAGAGACATTAGTCTTCAGGTATTTACACTCCTTTGAGTTCCCAAACACCATAGCCCCCACCCAGCTGAATCAATCCTATAGAAAAGATGGCGCTTTCCAGCCATAAATACATAACTTCCCAAACTACCAGCCATCCATCTGCCTTAGGTGTGTAAATTGCACCACTGTTTCATGGCTGGCGATGAACGATCACAATTGTGCATGTGTAAAAAGGGGATTTTTTATGTAATGTTTTATTTTGAGTGATGAAAACAAAAAGCCATTTGTAAAGAAAGCGTTCTATATTAATCTAAAAATATTCAATATGTTGCTTCTTTAAAACTGTGGATTACAGTCGGTATTTGGGGAAAAAAGATATGTGCTGCAGTGTCTTAAAGGAATAGTTTACCCAAAAATGAAAATTCTCTCATTATTTATTCACCCTCATGATATCCCAGGTGTGTTTGACTTTCTTTCTTCAGCAGAACACATTTGAAGATAAAGTAGAAAAATATCTCAGCTCAGTAGGTCCTTATAATGCAAGTGAATGGAGATTTCTCTTTTGAAGCTCCAAAATCACAGACAGTCAGCAGAAATGTCATTGATACAACTCCAGCGGTTAAATTAATGTCTTCTAAAGGAACACGATCACTTTTGGTGCGAAAAAGAGAAATATGTAAGTACTTTTTTAAACTCTAAATCATACATCCGGTGAGCAGCGCTGTTTACAAGTGAGAAGGAGGAACGCTGTACAGTAGCTTGGTTGGTTTTGGTTTAGATCTGTATTTATCTGTTTCTTTACTCACAATGGTGCGTTTGTGTGCTTATCCTGGATGTCTCAACCGAGTGGATAACGTGAGATTACGTCGGTATCCATGGCAACGCGAATATGTCACACCAGAGACCGTGTGATCTCCACCCTCTCGTGAAGCCTAATGGAAGCATTGGTTTATAGTTAAAAAGTACTTAAATATTGATATTTTTTCACACCAAAAGTGATAGAGTCGCTTTAGAAGATATTAAGTTACCACTGGAGTCGTATGGATGACGTTTATGCTGACTGTCTGTGATTTTTGGAGCTTCAAAAGAGAAATCTCCATTCACTTGCATTTTAAGGACCTACTGAGCTGAGATATTCTTACTATTTTTCTTCAAACGTGTTCTGCTGAAGAAAGTCATACACACCTGAGATATCATGAGGGTGAATAAATAATGAGAGAATTTTCAGTTTTGCGTGAACTATCCCTTTAATTATATAGTTTAACATTTTGACATATGTTGTGTCATGCTTTGAACTGAATAAGTGTGCTAAATAACAAAAACACTCTCTATTTATATATTAATGCTGGAAATGAAAGTCTGATTTTCTCTTCCACGTCATGATAATAGTCACAGACAGATATGATCCCTGTGTTCTGTTTGAAAACTTGAAATCTTGGCTACGCCTTTCATTCCACTTTTGCAACAAATTTAGGGTCAGCAGAAAAGACAAGCTTTCTGTGGAGGAGGGGGGAATGCAAACATCTAGTTATAAGCATCAATTAACTTTGCAAGTATCTTTCTGTTCAGTGATGTTTGTTCACTTTTTCCTCTCCCATCCTCAATGAGTTCATTTAAGAAACTTAATTCATATTAATTTAGTAATTAATAATAAATACATTTCTGCCAAATGCAGAATTTAGGGCTGTCACGATTATGAAATTTGGCTGACGATTAATTGTCAAACAAATAATTGTGATTATGACAATTAATAGTCTGTTTTAAGGGCTTTCACGATTAATTGTTATATACATTTTGATATTTCTTAAGGTGTATGTGTGCTTCAAACACCTTAAGATACCTTTTTGACATATTTTCCTTCAAATATATAAATCTAATAATAAAATAGGGATATATGATTTCCTTTTAAGGCTTTAAAAACTTATGATGAATGAATCAAAATATTTCTAAATACTTAAAATATGTCTCTCTTTTTGCTCAACTTTAGCTTTGGTCAATTTTACATTTACATTGTTGTTTTTGGAATTATATTACATAAAAACATATTATATAAAATATTAATTTTTATTATATTATATTATGCAATCGTAAATTATTTCTGTCCTAATTTCTTAATAAAACAATTATTATTAAAAAAACATTATATTTAATTTTTTAAATAATAAATATTATATTAACTATTTATTTGTATTATATTTATATTATATTATATTATGCAATCGTACGTTATTTCTGTCCTAATTTCTTCATAAAACAATTATTATTAAAAAAAAATTATATTTAATTTTTTAAATAATAAATATTATATTAACTATTTATTTGTATTATATTTATATTATATTATATTATGCAATTGTAAGGAATTTCTGTCCTAATTTCTTCACTTTCACATGTTATTTTAATGCTCTTTGATTAAATCCATGAGCTCTTAAGCAAAACCTTTGAGATTTCGTTTCATCATTTTATCGCTCCACAGAAATAGAGTAACTGGGTGCGTCTCCTCATCTGTATCACCACGTGTCATTAACACTGAGCATATAAACCCCATATGGCCAGTTATATTTGTCATTACATGATCGTTTAAAGTGAAGCCGGAGCGGTATATTCATTCGTTTATATTTTTGCTGGAGTCTCTGCTGACGGCGCGTGCATCTGAGCGCTTGAGAAGCAGTTCACGTGCTCTTCCGGACAGGAACTGATCTGGTTAACGTCCGCGTTGCGGCTCAGTGACGCTCGGCGTTCAGCTGAATGACACACAGATTGCATGGTGTTCATGGCATTTATCTATTCCCTTAAAATCCCCTTATTTTGCAAATTAAGAGTAATCTGAAGTGCACAATCGATCAGACGATTATTTAATAATCATGACAGGCCAAGATGATTTATTGAACTGATACTTTGAACTTCTAATTTATACTTTTGAACTTATAATAGTTTATTACTGAAAATACACACTTTAGTGACAATGGCTGTTTTTGTGTTTATCTTGTACAGGTTTTTATGTACAATTAATATTTGCACATAAATACGGATGGATTGATTATTTCCTGCACTGGACAGTCACTGGGGAAACATTCAAATATAATGAAGGGTTTTAAGGCCTCAAAGCTTTAGGTTCCATTTCAAAGGGGATCCTAAGTGTTCCTTAAGGAACACTAGAACTTAACCAAGTCCAAAGTTACCAAAAGAAAGAGGGAGGAATAGGGAGAAGAAAAAGTGGAAGAGTAAAGAAAGAGAAATCACCGGATCCCCTTAGGGCCCTCCGTCCAGCTGCATATTATGACCATTAGGGCGGCCCATCGGTCTCTGAGGATGCTGCGATTCAGAGCACTTATTGCTTTAAGATCACATTCTTATTGACTTCTGTCACATTGGTCGTTTGTCTTGAGGACCTATGTCAGTCTAAGGGGGGACTAACCGGTGACATATTGGAGACATTTTCTCTCAGAAATGGCCCCGTTTCTGAGGGGTGCAATAGGTTAAGCTGCTCAAATCTAAGTACTGAATGGCACTGCTACCTCTCAGGGTGGCTCACACAAAAGATGAGGCAGAAGCCTGCAAAATATTTTAACTCTCATATGTTATATGCATTGTTGCACAGGATGAAGAAACAGAGCAGTGCTCTATTTAAACACAACACCACAAACCAAAAAAGAGATAAAGTATTAAAATCAGATGCACTTTCTTTAGCCAAAGGACACAGAAGCAACTGCAAAGACAGCTTAAGACCAAATAAATCATTAATACCTCAATGAAGTTTAATAATCAATAATATCATGTTTGTTGTGATGGTGGTGGTGGGGTGGGGGACCACGAACAATTTGGGGTTATGAAAGGGGTCCTTCGTTCAAAAAACTTTTGAGAAACCCTGATATTTTATGCATATGTGTATCAAATATAGTAAACATCACTAAATCAAATTAACTCCAACAAGTCCACACATCTAAACAACACACAAAGCCTTCACCGCTAGTACTCTTGACTAATTTCACAGCTCTACTTACCGGTTATACCAGTGGCTGACATGCATGAGAAGAAAGGGACACAGAGTGACAATTTAAGAACACTTAGCACTATTTAAATACCTGAGCTAATGAGAGGAATTAGTGCAATCACATTATCTGAGAAACAAAGGCCTGGAGTACAGTGAGGGAGCGTAAGGGTAAGATATAAGACAATAGCTAACTTAATGATAATGTTTTGTTTTTTAACTAAGTCTTATACTATAAAAGTTTTCTGGTGACTGTAGCTTTAATCTTAACAGCCATGTACATGTTCTCACAGGGCTTAAAGCGTCACAGGTCTACAGACCGGGCCGTGTTTGTGTGTGAAAGAGCGGAAGTGTAAAAGAGAGAGAGTGTGTGACTATGTATTACCCACCATGCTCTGCAGCAGCCTTGAGCGTGGCCTCAGAGTGTGTGGACCCAAACGGGTTCCTGATGAAGCGCCGACGTCTCCTCAGGTCATCCTCCCAGTAGTCCAGGCGCCAGAACTCCCGCAGTCTGCTGCCGAGAGGAAGAGAGAGAGGGAGAGCGAGTAAGAAAGAGAGAGAGAGAGCAAGAGAGCGCAAGAGCAAGAGAGCGAGAGAGAGCAAGAGAGAGAGAGAGAGAGAGAGAGAGCGAGAGAGAGCGAGAGAGAGAGCGAGAGAGAGAGAGCGAGAGAGAGAGAGAGAGGCACATGTGTTAGAAATTAGCCGATCCAGTGTGAAGTGGCACCGGCAGAGCTGCATAATACCGGCCTTGTTTTGCTGCAGCCCTCTGCAGTGCAAAGTGCAGAAACTGAGGATAGGCTGAAATGCGATCAGATAATAATAATTATGTATGCAAAACAACAAAATTAAAATAAACTGTGATAATGTTTGTTGCCAAATATCAAAGTATGGACAGTGCTTTTTCATTTTTTCAAATTGTTCAAAGGGGCAAATTTTGCTTCATTCACAGTTTATATATACACATATTAATATTCCTACAGTTTTCACATTCAGTGGGGGAGCCATATATGTATATATATATATATATATATAGTTTAAAAACTGAATATACATTTAAGTTCAAACTAAATATGTTATATTTGAATAAAAACACTATAAATGTAAATTAATTTTTGATCAAATCAAAAAGCTCTTACTTCACTTTTGATAGTGATACCTTCAGCTCAGTGAGTCAAATGTTGATTCAGTAGCCGCCCTGACTGATTCATTGAGTAATTTAGTGACGATTTCGTCAGACTGATTAAAACCTGTAACATGTGAGTTTATGAGTCTTTTCAAATACCGGTTCAAAAGAGTCATTTGCTCATGAATCGGAATAAACTGGTTCAGCTGTTCTGCATGCATGCAACTCAATAGAAAGACGTGTTTTATTGACATTGCTTTGCAATACACAGTCTTTTTTATCTCATTGCATTTATTTTAGACTGAAAGATCACAACTTGGGTAAAATGTACAAAAAAATATTTAAAATGGGGGGCCTGGGTAGCTCAGCGAGTAAAGACGCTGACTATCACACCTGGAGTCATGAGTTCGAATCCAGGGTGTGCTGAGTGACTCCAGCCAGGTCTCCTAAGCAACCAAATTGGCCCGGTTGCTAGAGAGGGTAGAGTCACATGGGGTAACCTCCTCGTGGTCACTATAATGTGGTTCTTGCTCTCGGTGGGGCGCGTGGTGAGTTAAGCGTGGATGCCGCGGAGAATAGCGTGAAGCCTCCACACGCACTACGTCTCTGCGGTAACGCGCTCAACATGCCACGTGATAAGATGCGCGGATTGACGGTCTCAGACGCGGAGGCAACTGAGATTTGTCCTCCGCCACCCGGATTGAGGCAAGTCACCACGCCACCACGAGGACTTAGAGCGCATTGGGAATTGGGCATTCCAAATTGGGGAGATAAAGGGGGGGAAATTATATAAAATATATATATATATATATTGATCTTTTCATTTTAATACTTGCCTTTTTCATTTTTAGGGGTGTGTACCACTATGCAACAAGGCTGGAGCACAGTCATTGTACATTATCTTAATAGAAACAGACAGCAGCGGCACTACATGAGCTAAAATTTAGTTATGCACATACACATACAAGTCCTAATTATGAAAGGCAAAATAAAAAAAATAAAAAAGTCACATACACAATCCAATCTAGAAATGTTTGTCCTTGGGAGTAACTCCATAACCTTGGCCTGCGACGAAGAAGAGGCCCAAATTTCTCCAGCACTTCAAGAATTGAGATGAGAGCTAAATACATCACAATGTGGATCAGGCTGCTGATACAGCAATCCAGCACGCGCTCACACACACACACACACACACACACACACACACACACATGCACACAGTAAGACAGTGTTGTGGTTCCAGGCAAATTTTTGGGCCCAGCAGGACACCTTATAGCAGGACTGCTGATCTGAGCAGAGGAGAGCGAGTGCATTTAACTCAACATCCTTTGCCTGTTTTTGTGGTTTCTCTCAGTGCATGTAAAATTGTTAACTTTTAATGAAGGTACTGTCACGCGAACAGTAATAACATATTACTCCATTTAGATTCAAAGAGCTTTAATTAAAATAATCTCTTTAAATATTCATTATGTTTAGCCCCCTGAGGCACAGTACACCACAAGGAAAATACATTTCTCGCCCCATAAATGAGTTTAATCCACAAAAGCTTACTTAATTTGAAAAAGGAGAAAAAAAGGAACTAATTCCAGGCTAGGGGTGGGAAGAGTGTAATTTGTCAAATCATTATTACACTCATTTTTCTGCCGTAATGCAGATCGGCATTAGCAATTAATTACGCACACGCAAACAAAAGTGCGGTTTTCAAGGAAGGACGTGATAAAATGGTGCTGCAATGAATCCATGAATATTGACAAAAATAAATGATCACGTTCCACACAGGACAGATCCCTGAACGTGGGCTGGTGGATCCTCGGCGATCAAGTGAGCGAGAGGGGCTCCGTTGGGGGGACGACAGTGAATGGCTTTAACAGTGGCTCTGTAGCCGTCCGACAGCTGACTTACTGTAGGCGCGATAAAATATAACTCTCCAAGTCCATTCTGCTCTATGGAAGTGAGAAGAAGTTTTATCGTGCAACAGGGCCTCCACACCCAGGCCAAATAAATCAAGATAACGGCCACTTAAGAACCCTCCCCTGTGCTCACCTTCTTTTTTACGCCTGCATACTTTAACAATCGCCAGCAAACATGCTATTATGACCTAAAATACCACAGAGGAGAAAAAAATAGAGGGAGAAGGAAAGTACTGAAAGAAGGCGTTGAGAAAATAGATAAATCAAAGAGTGGTACTCAAGTCTTCTCAAAATTAATGATACTAGGAGAAATAAAAACAGACAGAAATACTTGTGAAAATAGTTATAGCACTGTTATGGCATGCAAAATACAAATGTTAAAATCCCACTTAAAATCCCACTTTGCTTCTCAGGCATATGGGGCCAAGAAGGATGGGGGTATTTGAGCAGCATTGCAGGTTTTTCTCAGAAGTGTAATTTAATCACTCCACTGCCAAAGGCTCAGTACAAATCTCTCTCCTGTGCACCTAGAGATCCCTCTTAAAACTTAAGAAAGCGCTTAAGACGTGAAAATAAAAACAAGCTTCAAGAGCTCACTGGCCGGTCTAATAAGAGACATTAATAACTGATATATTTAAGGCAGGAAAAAGGAGACGCAATTTAAAGGGAGATGTGAGTTTTCGCTCCTCTGAGACCTTTTACAGCTCAGGCAGACAGCGATGCCTTTCTGTTAAATGGTTCAAAGGAAAGGTTTACACACTGACAACCAAAAGAAAGAAAAAATGAAATGTGCTTATAGGATGGGGGCCTACCGTGGTCTGTGCATATGCACACACATGCAGACAAATGAAGACATGCTCAACACATACTGAAAATGCATTAAAAATAGTGCATGGCTCCAATCTCCTGGGTGCACCTCATCACTAATGAATGAGACAAGAAGGGAGAGTGTACTACAAATACAACAGCAGTACAATAACCAGAGCCTGAAAATTCATGTCTGAAGATGGATTGCATCATATGGGGGAGCAGTACTCATTACACAAATACAGTATATCCAAGTGTAGCATGGAGGAGGGCGCGGATGGGCCGGAATGACGCACGCCCGGACCCCAATCAGCCTGATGAAGCGAGCGAGGGATAAAGGCGACCGGAGACGGCAGTTCGAGAGAGAGAGAGAATTGTTTAAGTTTATCATTAAACTTTATTTATATTGTCAAGCCAGTTCTTGCCTCCTCCTTAACCCCTTTACACTGGTGCCGAAACCCGGGAAGGAGAAGGGATCCGCCATAGTAGAGTCCACGCCACTACCGTCCATGAAATCGGAGCAGCCGCAGCCATCCGCAGGGGGACGGAGGAGCCAGGCCGCCTGAGAGCGGAGGAACGGCCGCCGACTGCGAGGGGAAGAGGGGCTCCTAGCCGACCACCTGGAGCGGTCAGGGCTGATGCAAGGGGGCGGAGGAGACCCCTAACAGAGGACCGCTGACCGCAAGCGGGGAGGGGCTCCTGGGAGACCTGCTTTCTCAATTCTGAATGCCAAGTGATTAAAATATCAATCCTGCAGCAAAATTCAGACCTAAACATCTGAGCAGACACATATCCCTTTACAACAGGAAGTGGTAGATAAGAGAGAGAAAGAGAGAGAGGGAGTTGAGTCCACTCCATATCATCCCGTTTGTCTGAGAACAGATTTCCCTCTATCTAAGTAGCAGAGAGGTGTGTGCATGTGATAGTTTCCTCCATGTAAATAGCCACTCCATCATCCGGCTTGCAGCGTTCATTAATTAAAATGATTACCAAAGGCACAGAGCCGATTCAAGGGGCTCCTCTCCTGTCAGTCTCTGAGAGAGCAGAGATAAAAAGAGGATCAATCTGTCTGCAATACAACACCACGCTGGACACTGCAATTAGTCGAGCAGCTGGAAATGCGTTCACAGACTCCATCGCCGTCCAGACACTGTGACAATAGAGCCCTAATGAAGGCAAAGGAATTGTGTGTGTGTGTAAAATCCAAACGCCATCAATCCCAGCAGCAGAATCAGCATGCACATTCCACGCAGCAAGTGTTTTCACAGCATTAATGAATTATTCATCCATCCTCCCCATCCATCCATCGTTCCATCATTTCGGTAGTGCCTTCTCAAGACAACAATAATTACACAATACAATAGGCCTCCAGAATGGCACACACATCCATGCTGCACTGGCACAATTAGTAATTTGTACACTCGTAAAAGAGCCATGATGGAAACAGATCCGTAAATGGCAGCGGGGTGTCTAAATTGTCTTATTGCATATGCTGAAAGCAACATTTGAGCCCCTTTTCCAAATGTGCTTAATGTAAACCACATTGGGCGAGAATTTAACACGAGCAGGGACTTTTATAAGCGCCTGTTAGATGTAATTGAGGTCTTTCTTCTCACCCAGTACCAGTACAAGTGCTGGGTCGCTGGCTGTAAATCTGAACCAGTTTACCAACAGAGAAGATGAACGGGGGGCTAATTGTAATGCAGTTTAATGCAGACGGCGGCCCATTCAGTTAATGAATAAGGGAAATAGATCGGAGAGTGAGCAGTAAACAGTGGGACAGAGAGAATCAACAGAGAAGAGGGTCATGTTTTATAATCTCTTTAAAGCTTCAATTGCACTCCTAAATTGTAGGTTTGCATAAAACAAGCCACACTTCAAGTCTACTTGACTCGTGGGAGGTGTCATAATAAACAAAGCATTTAATTGGGCCATGTGTTAATAATTTTAGTGTGTGTGTGTGTGGGGGGGGATTAATGAGGTGTTTTTTTGGTAGTAGCTGAAACAGAATGGTTGGCTTGTGCCGCCACACTTCAGAAAGGCATCAAAAGTCTCACACTCCAGCAGCTTTATAAAACCCTGAGAGGGTTCCACGCCAAATACAAAGTCTAAATTACACAAAGGAACAACTGTACCCACATATGCCCATTCAAGTACAACATGCCTGGAGGCTTGAGGACATTTGTATTTTTCAACACACACCTGAGAACACAAACCATTAGCAGGTCTTCTCATGGTGTTATAGCAGGCCGTATCCCAGTGTTTGTGAAGTGGAACAAACCGCATGTCAGAATAGTATTCAGAGATTATATTCTTCTCTCCACAATTGTACAGAGCGGTTATCTGAGTTACCGTAGACTTTGTCAGTTCGAAGCAGTCTGGCCATTCTCTGTTGACCTCTCTCATCAACAAGGCGTTTCCATCCACAGAACTGCCGCTCACTGTATGTTTTTTGTTTTTGGCACCATTCTGAGTAAATTCTAGAGACTGTTGTGTGTGAAAATCCCAGGAGATCAGCAGTTACAGAAATACTCAAACCAGCCTATCTGGCATCAACAATCATCCATGCGATTATCTAATCAGCCAATCGTGTGGCAGCAGTGCAGTGCATAAAATCATGCAGATACGGGTCAGGAGCTTCAGTTAATGTTCACATCAACCATCAGAATGGGGGGAAAAAGCGTGGAGCGTGGCATGATTGTTGGCGCTAGATGGGCTGGTTTGAGTATTTCTGTAACTGCTGATCTCCTGGGATTTTCACACACAACAGTCTCTAGAATTTACTATGAATGGTGCCAAAATATCCAGTGAGCGGCAGTTCTGTGGATGGAAACACCTTGTTGATGAGAGAGGTCAACAGAGAATGTCCAGACTGCTTTGAACTGACAAAGTCTACAGTAACTCAGATAACCACTCTGTACAATTGTGGTGAGCAGAATATAATCTCTGAATGCTATCCTGAGATGCGGGTTGGCACTGTTTTGGCGGCACAAGGGGGACCTACACAATATTAGGCAGGTGGTTTTAATGTTGTGGCTGATCGGTATATATATATATATATATACACACATATATACACACACACACACACAAAACATTTAACAGACACAAGTTAATTGGTTAATGCATTATGAAATAGCAATGAACAACAGTATATTTACACAATGACATTAATCAAGATTAATTAATGCCTGTAAAAAAAACTGTTCATTGTTAATTCATGATTAGATAGGTTTATTTTATTTATTTTTCACAGGCATTTACCCATTACCTAATAAATACCCAATTGCATAAATTGCATTCCCTAATAAATTCAAATACAAATGACTGTATAATTGTAATCCAAACATGTACAGAAAGCAGCAAATAATATTGATAAGGACTAACGCATTATCCTCTTAATTTAAATAATCAATTATCTTTCAGATACTGCGTCCATTTCAAGTTTCTTTCAGAACAACATAACGTTGTCTGTTAAACGAGAACATAACTACAGAACATAAATACAAGGATACAGAGAAAGAGAAAAAAAGAGAGACAATAAATAAGTATAATAATAAAGAAATTAACTGCCTGACAGTGAATAATGAAATTAGAATCCAGATCACCTAGCAAACATCTAGAGTCCCATGCTGCTTCTCTTTACAGGAAACGCATCCAAAAACCATAAAAAAAAAAAAAAAAAAAAAAAATGCTGATTTTGTCAGTACGGCTTTGAAAGTTTGACTGCACTATAATGATGACACCATATTGCTCTTTTTCTGACAAAAACGAACGATTGTCATCCATCAGAATGGCGGAAAAACAGAGGAAAAACACATTAAACTCTAGCCTAGCAGTATTTGTGTAGCCTATTCAGAGTTTAAAGGCATTGAAGAATATTGAAAGCTGCCACTGGAAAGCAACATCATTTATAATCCTCCCAGAATGATGATGATGATGCTTAACCGGCTATCATTTCAAAAGCAGTGCGTGTATTCTGGGCTGATATTACATTGGAGTTCATTTCTGGCACGGAGATTATGTAAATGATAATGATGTGACCTTTAGCGTAACAAACAGGGCAGAAAGATCACAACTTCATACATCACTCCAGTACGGAGCATTTTAAAGGCAACTCACAGTCATTTATAACCTTTTCCCGTGGATTAATGCAGTTACAGTCGGTGTGAACGCATTTCTCTTTGTGCCTTTTTCATTAATGCCTGCGATTGCCACTGCTCAAATTGCTCTGTATCGTGGAGATTATTTTGTACGATTTGCATAAGCCATGTGTTTATGAAAACAGAATGGATGCATTGAATATTTGTCATGTAGAAGAAGGGCAAGTGCAGATCCCTCTGTCAAAGTGTTGGTAGTCACCAGCCGTTCGGTTGCCCAGAGCCTCAAATTAAATTGGGAGAGAGGAAATCACAGTGTCTGATTAAGGTGGCAATGTCTATGCAGAGCAGGGGAAATAAACTGTTACTCAAAGGCGGTGGATGTTGACTCTGTGCAGTGTATGTTAATGACTCTTCTAAAGGTAGGCACGAGGTCAAGAGCAGCACATGATAATGACATCAATGACAGAGGATCTGTGCTACATGTTAGGCGAGAACAAATGGCTTCTCTCTCCATTTTACTGGTTTGTATTTATTCATGCATTACTTACTGCATGGTCCTTGTAATTGCATTTCAAACATTCATCAGGGTCCAAGGCTGACATTACAATAATTTTCAATATCAATAAAGGAGTGGAAATGAACTGTTTTTCAAATCGTAATCCAGAAATTGGGTCAAAAAAATTTAATGGGAAACATCTTTCGCTAATTCACCGGAATCTAATTTTAGAAGCAACAAATAAATTACAAATAAATTGCACAACAATTAACAAATGCCAAAAGCTAAAATCTCAGGACAAAAAGTGTAGCTTTTATAAGTTACATGTGATTCAGGGCTCAAAAATAAGGATTTTACTTTTCTTATTTGCTTGCCCGGTTGAATTTGTACTTGCCCTACCAATACTTTCACGATGACCACTGTAAAAAATAAATAAATGAAAATGTATATATATATATATATATATATATATATATATATATATATATATATATATATATATATATACACACACATACAGTTGTGCTCAAAAGTTTGCATACCCTTGGAGAATTGGTAATACATGTACCATTTTTAAAGAAAACATGAGTGAACAGGCAAAACACATTTCTTTTATTTCTTATGGGATTCATATTCAACTGTAGGTTATAACAGAATGGCACAATCATAAAACAAAACATGGCAACAATGAAACAAATGAAATGACCCCTGTTCAAAAGTCTGCATACCCTTAGTTCTTAATACTGTGTATTGCCCCCTTTAGCATCAATGACAGCGTGCAGTCTTTTGTAATAGTTGTCTATGAGGCCCCAAATTCTTGCAGGTGGTATAGCTGCCCATTCGTCTTGACAAAATGCCTCCAGGTCATGCAAAGTCTTTGGTCGTCTTGCATGAACCGCACGTTTGAGATCTCCCCAGAGTGGCTCGATGATATTAAGGTCAGGAGACTTTGATGGCCACTCCAGAACCTTCACCTTTTTCTGCTGTAACCACTGGAGGGTCAACTTGGCCTTGTGCTTAGGGTCATTGTCATGCTGGAAAGTCCAAGAGCGTCCCATGCGCAGCTTTCGTGCAGAAGAATGCAAATTGTCTGCATGTATTTTCTGATAACATGCTGCATTCATCTTGCCATCAATTTTTACAAGATTCCCCGTGTCTTTAGAGCTCACACACCCCCAAAACATCAGTGAGCCACCACCATGCTTCACAGTGGGGATGGTATTCTTTTCACTATAGGCCTTGTTGACCCCTCTCCAAACATAGTGCTTATGTGACCATAAAGCTCTATTTTGGTCTCGTCACTCCAAATTACAGTGTGCCAGAAGCTGTGAGGCGTGTCAAGGTGTTGTCGGGCATGTTGTAACCGGGCTTTTTTGTGGCATTGGCGCAGTAAAGGCTTCTTTCTGGCAACTCGACCATGCAGCTCATTTTGTTCAAGTATCGTTGTATTGTGCTCCTTGAAACAACCACACCGTCTTTTTCCAGAGCAGTCTGTATTTCTCCTGAGGTTACCTGTGGGTTTATCTTTGTATCCTGAACAATTCTTCTGACAGTTGTGGCTGAAATCTTTCTTGGTCTACCTGACCTTGGCTTGGTATCAAGAGATCCCCGAATTTTCCACTTCTTAAGTGATTGAACAGTACTGACTGGCATTTTCAAGGCTTTGGATATCTTTTTATATTCTTTTACATCTTTATAAAGTTCCATTACCTTGTTATGCAGGTCTTTTGACTCAGTATCTAGCCTGCTCAGTGCATCCACGTGAGAGCTAACAAACTCATTGACTATTTATACACAGACACTAACTGCAATTTAAAAAGCCACAGGTGTGGGAAATTAACCTTTAATTGCCATTTAAACCTGTGTGTGTCACCTTGTGTGTCTGTAACAAGGCCAAACATTCAAGGGTATGTAAACTTTTGATCAGGGCCATTTGGGTGATTTCTGTTATCATTATGATTTAAAAAGGAGCCAAACAACTATGTGATAATAAATGGCTTCATATGATCACTATCCTTAAATATCCATAATTGCATGATCAGTCATATTTTCAAAATCAATGCCAAAATTTCACAATTTCTGCCAGGGTGTGCAAACTTTTGAGCACAAATGTATGTATGTATGTATGTATGTTTATTTAGCAACATATGTTTATTAACAATTTTTTTATGTGTAATAAAGCAATATGTTCATATTTTTCATTAAACATTTAAGTTTTGTTTAATAAAAAATGCTTTTTAATTTGCAATAATAGCTGGAAATTATACAGCTATAAATTCATGAATACACTTCTGCTGGAAAACAGTGGCTTATGGAGATTTGTTTATAATTTTAAACAAATTCAATCTGATGCTTCTAAGACTGACAAATCAGTTTAGCAATTTTAACAAAACCTCAAATATTGACATATTACAATAAGCAACATTCATAATAATTATGTTCAATTAAGCCTAAAAGCAAGTGATAGTTCTGTCAACTGGCCCAAAACTCACTCACACTGACCCCCTTATTGTTGAGCCCTATCAGGAGTATTCAGTTTATTTGAGCATTGATCATATGTGCATGTGTTTGTTTCAAGAAATTGCTATAAACACTACTAACCATCATGAGCACAATGCAGATGTTAAATACAGTGATGCCCAGCAATGAGAACTGACAATATAATGACTAAACTTCAAAGAAACACAAACACAGACTGGGTAACAAGACAGAAGACTACAGTGACTGTAAGAGGAAGAGGAGAGAAAAGAAAGGGAAGACAGAGAGGAAAAAATCTAGAAGAGAATGAGAGAGAAATATGGGCGAAATGGGTAACGGATGCCCCGTCACGCTCCAGAGCGGGAGTGAGAATTTTACGTGTCCCTCTTTCTGCTTTTGCTGAAAAAGCAAACTGCTGGGTCACAAAGATAAAGGAGATTTTTTTGGTAAATGGTGAAAGTGTTGAAATAAATGACCCGACTGGAGCTGCGTGTAATTACTATGGCCCAGAGAGTAACAATCTATCACAGTGCTGAGGGGGTGACAGAGAGCTAAGGGGTTAGTCAAAGGAGATAGCCTCTGACTAACTACTGGTCCCCGGCAATCGATACTTTCCTGAAGTTGTTTCCTGGGAGTGCGAGAGACAGAAAATGAGAAGGTGGTGGGGGGAAAGCCTTAAAAACTTCCCAAATGGCTTTTCATTCAAATATTGATCAGGGCTTCCTCTCATGACCTTGCTCTGTCATGGCAATATACTTTCTTAAGGGCATATGAAACTCATAAATCTGAGTTGCTAGAGAGGAAAAGTGTGCGTGTTGTTGCTGTGTGTAAAAAGGTCTTACTGGAGCAAAAAGGCCTGTTCGGTACTTTATAAAGGGACATTCCATTTTAAGGACTCCTTGGAGAGGATGGTGGGAAGGCTTGGGGGACAGATAAGAGAAAGTGTGTCCAGCATTACTGTGTCTCAACGGCCATCAGTACTGGCCTGAAGGTAAGGATAAAGCATGTAACGGAGAGAATAAATACGCAAATGGGCAGTTGGCTCAGAAACGTAAAAAACAAAAAAATAAATAAATAAGTGAAAACAAGAAAAGAAAAACAACTATAAATTAGTGAAGCTCACATGCAAACAGTTACCTACAGTATCTAATGCTGTCCTTGCATTATAGTCGTCCTTGCATTTTACTTATTATTTTTACTTTTTTATCACTGTTGAAATTAAAATGAAATCTTTTGTTATCCAGATACGCACTTCCTTGGTTTGCAAGAAAGAGACCAAAATAAAAAGGCTGGAAAAAATAAATAAATACTGAATCTTAGCTTTTACACACACTCATTATAAAATGGGCTGGATAGTTGCATTTTAAAACAGGAAATTAAAATACGAAATTATAAAGGTGCCTTGTAAAGGTAAAAAAAAAAAAGTTTTACTCTCAAAGAAATGAATAGTAATTTTGAAACACAAGTATAAAATAATGAAAACTCCCATGAGATGAGGACACTAGTTATATCAGTGACCTTATAAAAGCAGTTTTATTCTACATGGAAAGGGTCCCCTCATGGGGGCTGCCATGTTATGATCACATGACCAGCCGAAAACTACTCGCTTAATCTTAGTAACCGTCCTGTTATTGGACACTTTTACTCATGGATTAAAGTAATCATGGTTGACTGTGAATAGCGAATTTCTACAATGGCATCGGTAACTGAAAACTATTGATTTTGAATGATGCTGCATCCATGCCGCTAGATGTCACTTTAAGTCCAATCCAACATAGCTTATTTGCCCAAAAAGTGTGCAATTATATTAATCTTTAAATAAGTCATATTTATTTGCAATTTTGTGCAAAAACTGTTTCAAATGTACCTATGCCTGGGCCTCGTTTCCCAAAAGCAGCGTAAGCCAAAGTAGACTGTAGAATTCATCTTACGATTCATTTTAGTGTCGCCAAAACCACCATAACTTAAGTAGTACTTTAAAATGCTTGTAGATTTACAAGTGCTCTGGAGTAGAGGTCTTCACGGGTCCACCCTAACCCGAGGACCTGGTAAATCTTACTAAAGTGCAGCTTCCACACCTCTCCTTTTTTCATTCCATGATACAGATGAACCTCATTATTTTCAAAAATGCTTGTCATTGGCAGAAACATGCACAGACCCAGAGAGGAATTTGAAATATACATGCACACCTGATGAAAGAAACAATGATTGTGTAAATGAAATAGATCGTACTGCACAAAATATTTGTAAAAATATATTTAGTTATGTAATTAATTAGACTGAATTTTAGAAAATATCTTTAAACATTTCCAGCAAGGTAAATAACAAATGTTTATAAAGTAACGCAAAAATACAGTATATTTAAGTTACAATGACGAGCAAATCTATACGGCCATATTTCAGCACTTCACACACGGACAGCGACTCTCTTAGTCGCACTTAAAGGTTCTCCTCACGTGTTCGTGTTAAAGGGATAGTTCACATAAAATGACAATTCTCTCATCATTTACTCACCCTCATGATATCCCAGATGTGTATGACTTACTTACTTCTGCAGAACAAAAATGAAGGTTTTTAGAAGAATATTTCAGCTCTGTAGGTCCATACAATGCAAGTGAATGGGTGATGCTCCAAAAAGCACATAAAGGAAACACAGAAGTAACCCATATGACTCCAGTGTTTTAATCCAAATCTTCAGAAGTGATATGATAGATGTAGGAGAAAAACAGACCAATATTTAAGTCCTTTTTTGCTAGAAATTCTTCTCTATGCCCAGTAGGGGGCGATATGCATGAAGAATGTGAATCACCAAAAACACAAGAAGAAGAATGTGAAAGTTTGTGCTGCTTCCGAAACCGCATGCTGTCACAGTGTGTACTGTATTTGATGAAGGACGCACTTATCTGCCGGCAAAACAGTATGTTCTTTTAGGTATGCATGCGAGTAGTATGAGTAGATTTCAGACATACTTCATCCAGGGACATGGGCATTGTCTCACAACCCGAATATATGATGTAAGAACAACAACTGTGAAAAACGATTTGGTCTGTTTTTTTTAGCACCATTTAAGCACAAGGAACAATTATCTTGGTATATGTAGCACTTACAGTTGAAAAGAACCATCTGACTAGCGATTTTGGCACCCATTCATTTGCACTGTATGGACCTACAGAGCTGACAAATTCTTTTAAAAATCTTCATTTGTGTTCCGCAGAAGAAAGTAAGTCATACACATCTGGGATGGCATGAGGGTGAGTAAATGATGAGAGAATTTACATTTCTGTGTGAACTATCCCTTTAAGTGCAGTTTTGGGAAATGCAGATAAAAAAAAATTTTTTTTTTTTTTGTAAAATCGCTAGTAGAAAATGCTCTCAACCACTCTTATTAGGAAACGAGGCCCTGGACTTGAAACTCATACTGGCCCTCACTAGTCTTTTCAAGGGGTCAACAGTTCTCTATCAGTGCACATCAAACTAATAACTTGAAAAGAGTAATAACTGAACCAGAATCATTAGTGGTAAAATGCCTTTTCCCCACCTTTCATTGCTTCTGCATTTTTAGTGAAACACTTGATGAGACTGCTGAACTCTGGGAGTTCTGGAGTATGAGGAGTCTGTCATGCTAACATATGGACAACATCAGCGCTACGGGAGCCGTTAATATGTCCTTCTCTGACACTTTGTTACTATTTCTTACAGTCTGGGCCACTGTAGTGTATATACAGTCAAAGCTAAATGTTTTCATTAGGACATATTTTAATCCATTTCCATAACGGAGAGCGTCAAGAAGCCATTTTCGCATCATTTATGTAATATTTCCCGAGAGAAATCTGCAGCTGTCAAAACTTTTACATGCTCTCCTGGAGATTTACCGACAGACTGGGACGACATTGCAAACCGTCAAGCAGAAGGCACAGAAATTGGGCCAATACATAGAGTACATAGAAAGCCTAAAAAAATAAAAAAATAAAAGTCGCCCGCAGATGATGGATATCATACATAGCTAATCTATGTTTATAGCTAATGTCTCAAGTGAGAGTTTTTACATCTAGGTGTAGCATGCTGGTTTTGTTCGAAAGGGTTAGAGATTCCTTGGAAGAAAGAGTCATTTGTTTCCATCACGGATGAAGAAGGGAGGATAAGAACGGAGAAAAGTGCGTTGAACAGCTGCTCTCTCTCTCTCTGGCCCACAGTCATGTGGGATGTTTGTACATGGTTTCCTAAGTGTTTATGGCCAAACCAACCCATTAATGGTACTTGTTAAACAGCTTATGAAGGAATGTAAATAAAAGCAGGACGTGTATATGTTATGACATACTGTAATCCGCTAAGTTATTTTGCCTTATCTCTGCCAGGACCATGTAGGCCAAGTTGATAAAATCATTTATAGTTTATCATGGGACAGTATGCCATAAGCCTCAGTCGATGATTTAATGCGGAGACGATATTGACACTACAGTATGTCAACTTTACTTATGGTCCTAAACATTACGCTCGTATAACTGACTAAAAATAATTGAAGGAGAGATTTTCGGAGTTAAACACTGTAATCTACAAATTTAACAAAAATCCTTTAGCTCGACAGCCTCAAGAAATTGCAATGGTTCAGAAAACCGATACAAGCCATATGAACACCGGCATGTATGTGCATGCCAAGATTTGGCTCAGGAAGCTCTCTGAGAGACTGGAGCTCCAAAACCTAGTGAGATGCCTACGCAGGCAGCATTTTAAGGCATCACAGGAGTGACTCTAACACAAAGTATTTTCCAAAAGGTAGGCATTTCTATTAAGACACCTTGTTTTAGCCAAATATTAAGGCAACATCGCAAGTGTCTATTGTAGAGAATGCAGCATTACACAATATTTGTATGTGCTATGTATTTGTATGCTTATTAGGTCATTGCGTTGATTCTAGACAAGTGCCCTGCTTTGTACCTGACAGGCTGATTGTTAGCTTAGCAACATGTTGACACCTGTCTAAACTCATGAGTCGAGTCTCCTGTGTGTGACTTTTCAGTTATTGTCTATGTAGATCTTTTCAAATCAGTCACTTTATAAGGTTCTATCTTTTT
Source organism: Myxocyprinus asiaticus (assembly GCF_019703515.2). NCBI lineage: Eukaryota > Metazoa > Chordata > Actinopteri > Cypriniformes > Catostomidae > Myxocyprinus > Myxocyprinus asiaticus. The sequence goes on along the minus strand of NC_059351.1, from coordinate 2,525,382 downwards.
TTAGGAAACTGTCTCAGAAGGCAGCTGCCTATGTAGGCAGTAGAGAGTGAGGCAGCTCACAAAGTTTTGGAACAGATCCTTTATCTCTGTTTACATTTCACTGTGGATGCAGCTGAAGAGAAAGCGATGGTCAGATGAAACTGAGGCCCTCTGAGTTGAATATTTGACTAACATGGTACTTGAGATCACTCTGCTCTGATATACACATACCCTCCAATACTACAAAACAGCGGGGCATTAAGCATCCATTTCCTTTGTTGTATAGCTCTGGTAGCATTAAGGAGTAAACAAAGGAAATAATAAGACTTTACTGAGGGTCCTGATCCCCTCTTTGGAAAACAGGATCAGAAAGACTAATCAGAATAAGCTGCACTGTACAGCACTGGTTCTGTACTACAGCTGCATTAAGCAGACACTGGAAGAGGGATTGAATTCCTCGAGGTCCCAATAAACCAGCACAAATGCAGTCGTAAAATGTTTGAACTCGTTGTAGGAACAAACAGTCTGTCATGCTTTTGGAAGCTATAAGGGATAATAGATGATACTTCACATATGATGAATCCATGCTACAGATTGCCTCTGCACTTGGCTAGATGACATGAAATTTCAATTTCATGAAATGTCACGATTCGATATATTGTGATACACCACAATACATATATTAAGATTCGATATATCAGGATATCTTGATTTGCTTCTGATTTACAAGCTTTCAACCTCAATTCATTTGGGTTTATTTAATCATTTTGCTCACATACAGAATGAAAGAAATTACCTTTAATTATTTTTATAATTTTAATTTTATAAAAAAATGTTATCCCCTTTTCTCCCCAATTTGGAATGCCCAATTCCCACTACTTAGTCGCGCGGTTACTCACCTCAATCCGGGTGGTGGAGGACAGGTCTCTTCTGAGACCGCCAATCAGCGCATCTTATCACGTGGCTCGCTGTGCATGACACCGCGGAGACTCACGCTACTCTCCACGATCCACACACAACTTACCACACACCCCAATGAAAGCGAGAACCACTAATCGTGACCATGAGGTGGTTACCCCATGTGACTCTATTCTCCCTAGCAACCGGGCCAATTTGGTTGCTTAGGAGACCTGGCTGGAGTCACTCAGCACGCCCTGGATTTGAACTCGCGACTCCAAGGGTGATAGTCAGCGTCAATACTCGCTGAGCTTCCCAGGCCCCCCGCAGCTAATGCAGTTATTAATTATACAGGGGACCTTCTTATAAATTACTACTTAAGAGGACTACAAATTATAAATTCTGTTTGATAAAATGTGTCGTTAGAAAATAGATAGTTACGATTATACAGTACATTTTGTTTAGATGAGCCGTGTTCAAAGCCGTTGTAAATGCACATTCTATATTAAAGTGCCAAATCGGGTCATGTCTAAGAACACCCTTTACTAGCTGTAAAATACCTGATACGCTAAGCCTCTTGTGGCTTATTGCTTTATTCAAAAATGTAAAAGACATGGTGACCATTTAATGTAAAATTTTCATGAACAAAAAAGTTATTTGTCAAGTAAGGCACCCTAACCTCATAACATATAGAAAAGTCACCAAATTGCTTGTGGGCTAATTGGACTTTATGTTAGCATTGGTATAACTTAAACCATCGTCTCTTCACTGTCAGGTCTAGAGCCAGCACATCACATTAAATTTAGCTACTAAGTTAGCAGGTAAAACAAGAATTCGCATATAAAAGGCGTATAAATACACTGCGTGCACAATTATTAGGCAAGTGAGTATTCTGATCTTATCATTATTTCCATGCACATTTTCCAAATCCAAACCATATTAACTTGAATGCTTATTGGATTCAATCATTTATAGGTGATATGTATTTGTGTAATGAGGGAGGGTGTGGCGAAAGTGACTAACACCTTATATCAAGGTGTGCATAATTATTAGACAGCTTCATTACCTCAGGTAAAATGGGCCAAAAAAGAGATTTAACTGACACTGAAAAGTCACAATTTTTTTAATGCCTTTCAGACGGATGCAACACTCTTAAAATAGCTAAACTATTGAGGCGTGACCACCGGACAATCAAACGTTTTGTTGTGAATAGTCCACCGGGGCGCAAAAAACGCATGGAGAAGAAAAGGCGCAAATTAATTGCAAAAGAATTGAGAAGAATTAAACGTGAAGCTACCAGGAACCCATTATCCTCCATTGCCACCCTATTCCAGAACTGCAACCTACCTGGAGTGTCCAGAAGTACAAGGTGTCGAGTGCTCAGAGACATGGCCAAGGTCAAGAAGGCTGAAACACGACCAACACTGAATATATTCACAAGCTGAAGCGTCAAGATTGGGCAAAGAAATACCTGAAGACAAATTTTTCAAAGGTTTTATGGACAGATGAAATGAGAGTGACTCTTGAAGGACCAGATGGATGGGCCCGTGGCTGGATCACTAATGGACACAGGGCACCACTTCAAGTCAGGTGCCAGCAAGGTGGAGGAGGGGTACTGGTATGGGCTGCTATCATTAAGGATGAGGTAGTTGGACCTTTATGAGTTGAAGATGGACTGAAACTCAACTCCCAAACCTACTGCCAGTTTCTGGAAAGTAGTTTCTACAAGCAGTGGTACCTGAAGAAGTCCTCAGCATCCATGATCTTTATGCAGGACAATGCTCCATCACATGCATCCAAGTACTCCACTGCTTGGCTAGTCAGCAAGGGCCTCAAAGATGCCCAAATAATGACTTGGCCCCCTTCCTCACCTGACTTAAATCCTATTGAGAACTTGTGGGCCCTTCTCAAACGTGAGGGAAGACAATACACCTCTTTGAACAGCATTTGGGAGGCTGTGGTTGCTGCTTCAGCGAAAGTTGATGGTGAACAGATCAAGAAACTGACAGACTCCATGGATGGAAGGCTCATGGCAGTTACTGAAAAGAAGGGTGACTATATTGGTCACTGAATATTTTTGAAAGGCCAAAAATGATATTTAATTGTCATTTTGTGTTACTTATTTGTTGTGCATACTCTAAAAATTGAGAATAAACAATTGAGTTGGGAGCAATTCTTTTTGTAATTTAGTTGCCTAATAATTGTGCACACGTATATATCCCCCTGAGAAAGACAAAGCTCACTTTTTCTTTGTTAAACATTCAGGTTTGAGGTTCAGTAACATTTTGGATTGACTGAAAGCATTGTGTTTGTTCAACAATAAAATTAATCCTGAGGAATACAATTTGCCTAACAATTGTGCACGCAGTGTGTATATATATATATATATGTATGTAATGGTCTTCTCTAAGTTACCATAGAACAATCCGAAATTCTTAAAATGCATGGTTGAGTGAATTTAACCAGTATTCAGCAAACTGCATTGCAGCTTGATTTTCCTCTCTCATAGTGTGCATCTCCTGTAAAATGAGATCCGTGGATTAAAGCCAGAGCGCGGCAGGCTACACGGGTGATGGTGTGTGGTGGGAGAGAGGTGACGGAGTGCTTGTGTAGTTTTGGCTAGCAGGACAGCAGGGTGCTTTCATAACAGCCTGAGCATCATTAACCAGTAGGGATGATGTATGACTTACATTACCTACACCAAATGTGATGACATTAATGAAGCATTTCAAACAAGAACCTAAGAGGTGTGTGTGTGTGTGTGTGTGTGTGTATGAGAGAGAGAGAGAGAGAGATGTAAATATTTTCTTACAAATTTTCTAAATTAAGTTTAAGTTGCTTGCCAACATCAAATGATCAAGTTAGGATAATGAACTAACTTTGTAGAAAACATTTGTATTCCAATTATTATTAATAACAGATTTAACTGTTCAATAGACATTGGTGTATTTTATATTGCTGTTGTCGCTATTTCATAACAGCAATAAGACATGTGTTTAAATTATTTTACCATAAGTAATAGGGTGATTTTAAGTAATAAACAAGTAATATTAAACAATAATAAAAAAAAGAGCATCCACTGAGATATAAAGCATTGCTGAGCATGTTACGGTGCCCTTCATTCCTCTCCTCCTGATGGCCTGGGCATGAAATGACAAAGCACAGGATAAAACAGTAATGCTAATATTGATAGTTTGTCCATTACAGGTCAGCTAACTGTCCTCCAGAACAGTTACAAAGCTGTTAGTTTCGATTTCACAAGGCCGATCAATACGTGGGCATACAGTTTCAATTTTGCCTGCATTGATTTTCTCTATAACACTACAACCCTGCAGCATTCATCTCTCTGAAAGAAGGGAAGATTTGATTTACTGGAGAAAAATTGGAGTGCGCATCACAAAGGTTTCTACCGGCGTGGGCTCCTGACACAGAAAAGATGGATGTCCCCAGGCAGGGGCGCCTCCAGCCCCAAGGAGCTCCATTAGAGATCACTGGAGCTGCTGCTGCTGCTGGAAATGACTCGCATTAGAGGAGGAGAGAGAAAGAGTGTGACGATGGTAAAAGATGGAAAAAGATGAAAGGTTAAAAAAAGTGGAAAAAAAAAAGAAAGAAAAGCAAGAGTTGAAAAAAAAAAAAAAAAACTGTTGCCTGAGTGAATAGTTGACTAATCAGACTTAAGGAAGCCCTGTATAACTAAGCTGGTTTCGCATCTTACCGCGATCAAATGGATTTCTTAGGGAGCATTTTCATAACATGCAAAAACAGCCAGACCGAATAGAGCATAATAGGTAGCATAACACGAGTCTCGAGATGCAATTTAAAATGCAACACTTATGGCAGGACACTCAAAAAACAGTGCAAGATGCGACACAACAGCCAAAGGCATCACACTAAATGTCTATGGCTGTAGCCCCGGTGCTTCAAAGGGGATACATTTAAAGATGCACCTTTTCCTGGAGGGTTTTACGAGAGATATTATAAGATGAGAGGGGTCACTCGTATTCATATGGATGGGAGAAATTGTAATGGTAAATATAGCTGTAGAAATGGAAGTCCCAGCTTACAATTAAAAGAGCCAATCGCCTTTATTGACAGAGACACTGTCTGTCTGTTTTCTCGTTAAGGTACTTGTGCATTACCTGAATCAGCCTAAAAAGTGTACGATTTATTACTGATTTAATTAAATATGCTAACTGAATGTAATAATGAATGTAATTGTGGTCTCTTCCCATTCAAGCAGATAGGAGCCGTACTTGCATGACTGAAAATAGCTGGTTGGAGACTTTATGAATATGGCCGCAGAGTGACCATTCTTGCCTTAAAGGGTGGTAGTTTTACTAAAAAATAAATATGAAAAAAACCTAGATAAACTAGTTGACCTCACTAATCGGCTGGTAAATTCTTGTACATCTCTAGTTTCTGCATCAATAGTAAAACAGGTTTATTTCTGCGATACCAATCCACCCGTAGTTTGCATTTTATCATTTCCATAAGAGCTGTTATTAAAAGTGCGAGTTCACTTTCTTCACTCTGTCTATTCATTCATTTGCTTCTTTCAAGCTTATCCTCTCTCATCTTCTCCCTGACAGTGTTTGAGGGTGTGGAACTGCTCTGAGCGCAGTAGCAGAGGGAATTTCCATGCTACATTAGTCCTACCATCAGAATGCAATGAAGGAGAATATGAGAGGAAGACTCATCTGTCCTGCGAGACTCCCTCCTTCTCTCTCTCCATCATCTCTCTTTCGGCCAGCCACTTTACTGGTGTGTCATCTACATGAGAGATCATCTGTCTTTTGACCCAAATAAACATGACCATACCGACAAAACAGAGAAAAAGAGAGGAAGAGAGAGGGAAAAGGAAGGCAGCCAAAGGAAAGAAAAAATGAATGCTGTCAGCCGCCTCATTTGTGGGCACCGTGTTCATTTTGTCTGGTTTTGGCAGACGGTAACGCCACATGTTCACCTACGCCACCAGACGAGAGGGTGGTAATGGATGGACAGGTGGATGCAGCTGTCTGTCAATCTGAGATCCAATCAAAAAGGGAAAGAATATGAAGAAAAAGAGAGAAAAAAACAGTGCACGGTGGGACCGTCCCAGATCAGTAATTGGAGTGTGTGTGTGTGTGTGTGTGTGTGTGTGTGTGTGTCTAGGTACACGTGTGTCTCTTTTCCTTTGTTTGCCGGAGTGCAAACCCCAATGGACCTCTCTGACAATGTATCCACAAGCGAGAGAGAGAGGGAGCACAAGAGGTATGAAAGAAAGAGAGAGAGAAAATCACCTAACACTTTGAGTCTCCTGAGGACGGGACTGCTGTAAGCTGGATATTAAGACACAAATTGCATTCAGGCGGGTCAGTAGGTGTCAGATGATATTAGATGCCTGCCATGAGGAAACAACAACTCCCATCAGCCAGGGTAGAAAATAATATTTTCATTTTCAGCCTTTTATTGAATGGAAACTTTGGGGAATACGTCTTTATAGGGGCGAGAGCTAGCAGGCTTGCAAATTTAACACTCCCAACAAAAGGCTGTAATCATGGCAGCCCAGTGCCCTTTGAGGGATCTGATTTCATTTTCATGAAGGTGAAAAAAGAGATACCTCTGTGTGTGTGTGTGTGTGTGTGTTTTGTCTCTTAATGCTTCACCGCTGTTGTTTTCTTTTGTTATCTAAGGCATTGGAAATGTGTCCTTTTGTCATTTCTAATGGTTCTACACCAAAACCAATGCAAACAAGTATGCCAGTCCCTCCCATCTTTACGAACCATCTCTTAATATGTGAAAATAACTAAGTGGATATGTGTCGTTGGATGTTGTGTTAGCAGTGTACATGTGTGTCCTTTCTTTTACTCTCCCACCATTGCAAACCAACTGATAACATGTGAAAATAACTAAGTGGACATGTGCCACTGCAAGTCACTTTTGTGTTGGGGTGTGCATTTGGGTGTGCATGTTCTTTTTCTTCCAGATGTTGTTCTCTCTTCTGTAGTTACTGATTCCCAGCTCTCCTGCATTTCTGCCCATGACCTTGAGGGTAATTGAGCAGAAGTATTGATGTAACAGCAGGGTCTGATTGTGATTTATTAAACGCGCTCTGAGACTGTGCCAGCGTCACCATGCGCCCATCGCAAGCTATTACAGATTTCATCAATAGCCCTGCTGCATAAAGGCCAGTAATGGGGAGATGGCCAAAAGAGAGCAGTGAGCTCTGCCATTATATGACTACTGAATACTGAGAGAAAAGAACAGAGAGAGAGAGAGAGAGACAGGACTGCAGTTTGAGTCCAACTCTGTTCATCTTTTACATTAATGAGTTAGCAGTGCTACTGGAACAATCTGCATCACCCGGTCTTACTCGAAATAATTCTGAAGTTCAATTTCTTCTCTATGCAGATGATCTGGTGCTGCTGTCAGCTACTGCACAAGGACTACAGCAGCACCTGGACCTGCTGCAGAACTACTGTCAGATCTGGGCCCTGACAGTCACTTTGATGATGATCTTCCAGAAAAGAGCCAGTTTACAGGAAACCAGATACACATTCACTCTGAGAAACACTGCAATAGAACACACCCTACACTACGACTACCTCGGTGTAAAAATCAGTGCTTCAGGGGGTTTTGTTCTGGCAGTGAATGCACTAAAAGAGAAATCTAGAAGAGCATTCTATGCTATTAAGGGCAAATTTACCCAAGTAGACATTCCTGTAGCAATCTGGAGTAAAATCTTTGATAGTATTATTATGCCTATTGCTCTGGACGGATGTGAAGTTTGGGGTCCACTCTGTCTGGCAGATTACTCTAGATGGGACAAACACCCCATAGAATCCCTGCATGCAGAATTCTGTAGAAACATTCGAAGAGTTCAGAGAACACCACCTACTAATGCATGCCGGGCTGAACTAGTTTTTCTAATTATACATTATGAAAAATGATCCCTCAAATTTTGGACACACCTAAATTCAAATTCCCCTAACACACTGCAACATGAAGCCCTTAAAACCCAAGAGCTGAAGCCCAAAACCAGTCCTCACAAACCCACTAACAACTAACAAACACCAGTTTCAGACCAGCACTGCTCAACAAAACCAAATCATAATAATCCAAATAATAAAAGAAAGCAAAAATTCATATTTGGACCATTGGGAAAATGAAAGTAAAAACCAAAGCAAACTGGAATGTTATTGGACCCTAAACAGAACGTGTAATCTGGCAGAATATTGCTTTGGCGATACTGTAAGTAAAAACAATCATGCTAATTAAGTACTTTAAAACTGAAAAATTGAGAGGGAAAGAGAGCCTCCAGAGAACACATTTTGTTTCTACTAATGCAGAGGACGAAAAGAAAGTGATTGAGCAACAGACCAAATGAGCTTCCTGGACAGAGTACTGGATTATAGAAAACCAGTGCATGATGGCATCAATAAGGAATATTTCTGTGTGTTTACAGAATTAATACCGCTCCTCAGTAATGGCTAGGTAACATTCACTGGCTTTCATCCCATTCCAACAGCAATGCATCATGCATGGAAACCGGAGCAATAAGACATAACCCAGATTCAGAACCATGACAGTAGGACTCCATTAGAGCCCATAATGGGCAGAAATGTAGGTTTAGCCTATCATGAGAGACGTAAACTAATAAGTGCTTTGATGATGATGGATGGTTTTGAACAGGGTACAGGAGGGTCTATGCAGGTGTACTGTAAAATACAGTGTGATCGTCTTGTAGTTAGTACTCTTCTGTTGCAGCCCTCTACATAGCGAGTAAATCACTCGCATATGTGACCAAAGTTCGTGCTATGAAGGCGCCGATTAGGAAGCTGGATTCAGTCTCGTCTTTTACAGCATGTTGTGTCTCGAAATTGACCTTATTTGGGTGCAGTGGGTCCGGATCTGTCGTGATCGCGCTGTCTCCATCACTTTTAGGAGCCTTGAAATGGCACTGACATTGCATTTAACAGCGTAAACTCTGATTTTGGTTAAACTGTTCCACCGACTGTTCATTCTCAAAGTTATTCTCTTTTTTTTTTTTTTTTTTTTGCATAGTAGTTTTGATATAGTAGCACTTAAATTATTGTTTTTATAATATAATTATTAATTCAGTTTTCATTAGGTTCCAACCTTTCAATGTGTATGAAATTTCAAACAGTGTCAACAGCTTGTAACATTATTAAAAAATGCAAATTCATGACATCATATAAATTGATAGAATGTGAAATTTGTACACAAGCTAAAATGTGATTAAAAGGATCAAAAGCGAAATATGAAAATAAAATGCACAATCTTGCATACTATATTGCGTGAAATCATGTATATGAAAACTTATACAGTATTTAGACCATTTCAAGGACTGTTCGTTGGTGACATCTAGTGATGTCACTGTCCCATGAACATTTCCTGCTTGTCAAAACAGAGAGACAGGCCACTTCTATTAAAATGAATGGGAGAAATTCCCATTCATAAAATAGCCAATCACCTTTTTAGATACAGAAATCGCCTGTCAATCAACTAGAGAACACGCATGCGCATTAGCTATACAAGACGGTATAATTGCGTTTATAGCGTAATCTGAGGTAAAGAAACACAATTTATTATACCAGTTGTGACGGAACGACATGCCCTTCCTGTGGACCATCGTTGCCCGCCTCGCGTGATGGGGCTCGCGTGATCCAGTGAAGCGCCTCATCACCACTGCCTTTAAACACCGAGCGCGCCTCTCCTCAGGAAACTGGTCTCTATCTGCTGTCGACTTTACAGGTCCAGGAATAGAGTAGGGAGGGTCCAGTGCGAGTTAGATGCGTCGCCGGACCCGCACCCTGGAACCCTGGCGCAAGTTGGAGCACGCGTTGCAGCCAACGGGCCAGGATGCCAGGCCACTATTCCCCTCAAGTGCCGAGGCCCAAGGAAGCCAGACCGCTCGAGTGAAGCTGCACAGTGTTATCAGATTTGACTGCTTTTTTGAAATATGTTCTTTTATCGTAATCTTGACCAACCGTTTTGGAGATTTCGGTCTTTCCCCATTCAAGTAGATAGGAGCTGTACTTTTATGCTGCTTGTTTAGATAGCTGCCAAAACTGCCCAAGAATGTTCCAAAAACGGCTGCTGAGTGGACTGACATTGAAAAAGAGACTTTGTTGAAAGGACCAGGAAATGTGTCTGGAACGTTCTAATTTATTTGTTTTTGTTTACACTCTTTTTTTATTTATTTTTATTTGGAATGCCCAATTCCCAATGTGCTTTTAAGTCCTCGTGGTCGCATAGTGATTCGCCTCAGTCTGGGTGGTGGAGGACGAATCCCAGTTGCCTCCGCGTCTGAGACCGTCAACCCGCGCATCTTATCACGTGGCTTGTTGAGCGCGTTGCCACGGAGACATAGCGCGTGTGGAGGCTTCACGCCATCTACCGCAGCAACCACGCACAACTCATCACGTGCCCCACCGAGAACGAACCACATTATAGTGACCACGAGGAGGTTACCCCATGTGACTCTACCCTCCCTAGCAACCGGGCCAATTTGGTTGCTTAGGAGACCTGGCTGGAGTCACTCAGCACGCCCTGGGATTTGAATTAGCGAGTTAGCGAATTCCAGGGGTGGTAGTCAGCGTATTTTACCACTGAGCTACCCAGGCCCTTTGTTTACATTCTTGAAATGATGTATGTACAGGTGCATCTCAATAAATTAGAATGTCATGGAAAAGTTCATTTATTTCAGTAATTCAACTCAAATTGTGAAACTTGTGTATTAAATAAATTCAATGCACACAGACTGAAGTAGTTTAAGTCTTTGGTTCTTTTAATTGTGATGGTTTTGGCTCACATTTAACAAAAACCCACCAATTCACTATCTCAAAAAATTAGAATATGGTGACATGCCAATCAGCTAATCAACTCAAAACACCTGCAAAGGTTTCCTGAGCCTTCAAAATGGTCTCTCAGTTTGGTTCACTAGGCTACACAATCATGGGGAAGACTGCTGATCTGACAGTTGTCCAGAAGACAATCATTGACACCCTTCACAAGGAGGGTAAGCCACAAACATTCATTGCCAAAGAAGCTGGCTGTTCACAGAGTGCTGTATCCAAGCACGTTAACAGAAAGTTGAGTGGAAGGAAAAAGTGTGGAAGAAAAAGATGCACAACCAACCGAGAGAACCGCAGCCTTATGATTGTCAAGCAAAATCGATTCAGAAATTTGGGTGAACTTCACAAGGAATGGACTGAGGCTGGGGTCAAGGCATCAAGAGCCACCACTCACAGACGTGTCAAGGAATTTGGCTACAGTTGTCGTATTCCTCTTGTTAAGCCACTCCTGAACCACAGACAACGTCAGAGGCGTCTTACCTGGGCTAAGGAGAAGAAGAACTGGACTGTTGCCCAGTGGTCCAAAGTCCTCTTTTCAGATGAGAGCAAGTTTTGTATTTCATTTGGAAACCAAGGTCCTAGAGTCTGGAGGAAGGGTGGAGAAGCTCATAGCCCAAGTTGCTTGAAGTCCAGTGTTAAGTTTCCACAGTCTGTGATGATTTGGGGTGCAATGTCATCTGCTGGTGTTGGTCCATTGTGTTTTTTGAAAACCAAAGTCACTGCACCCGTTTACCAAGAAATTTTGGAGCACTTCATGCTTCCTTCTGCTGACCAGCTTTTTAAAGATGCTGATTTCATTTTCCAGCAGGATTTGGCACCTGCCCACACTGCCAAAAGCACCAAAAGTTGGTTAAATGACCATGGTGTTGGTGTGCTTGACTGGCCAGCAAACTCACCAGACCTGAACCCCATAGAGAATCTATGGGGTATTGTCAAGAGGAAAATGAGAAACAAGAGACCAAAAAATGCAGATGAGCTGAAGGCCACTGACAAAGAAACCTGGGCTTCCATACCACCTCAGTAGTGCCACAAACTGATCACCTCCATGCCACGCCGAATTGAGGCAGTAATTAAAGCAAAAGGAGCCCCTACCAAGTATTGAGTACATATACAGTCAATGAACATACTTTCCAGAAGGCCAACAATTCACTAAAAATGTTTTTTTATTGGTCTTATGATGTATTATAATTTTTTGAGATAGTGAATTGGTGGGTTTTTGTTAAATGTGAGCCAAAATCATCACAATTAAAAGAACCAAAGACTTAAACTACTTCAGTCTGTGTGCACTGAATTTATTTAATACACGAGTTTCACAATTTGAGTTGAATTACTGAAATAAATGAACTTTTCCACAACATTCTAATTTATTGAGATGCACCTGTATGTATGTATATATATATATATTATATATGATGATGCCCCCTTCTCGGTTTTCTTAATATCTTTTTTATGTTTGCATTACACTTATTTGTTGTCAAAAGTCTGGCGAGTAAAAACAAAAATGTACTAGCCAATGGCGATTAATTCTCCAACGTGTCCATAGAGGGTTGTGTTGCCTTAGATATGTTTGCTTAAATTTTGAGGTAATGAAGAGTAACGTTGAGTCTGAATTCCAATACTTTCATATTATGTACTCAAGTATGAATTTGATGAAGAACTTACTTCTCAACCATTAATATAGTACAAACCGATTCCTGAAAAAACAACATACATCCACCATGTGCCCTTTGGCCTCTATGTTCTATGACCTATTATGTACTAACAACAACCACAAAAATAATTTACTCTGGTCCAGTTCAATAATAAAAATTCCGTTATTTACTCACCCTTATGTTGTTCAAAACACAATTATAATTTGTATTCCTTTAAACAAGTACAATTTAACCAGGAGGAACAACTTTCTTGGTACCTATATGACTCAGAGCCACCAGGCTCACAGTTCTCTGCAAACTGTTACTTATTATACTTAATAAACTTATTTTTCAAGGTATAGCAAAATATCATCTGGGTGCAAACTTCAGAATCTCAGCAGATGCATTTGGTCATCCGGGTCTTGTTCACCTACTGTATCAAGAATACTGAATTGTCGGACAATGCACTCATTTGATTTTTCTATATTATGTAGCTGGGAAGTATGCATACTCCACACAGGGTATGACTGAGAATATACAGTGCTATCAATGCTGCAAGAACATTTGGCCCTCTACCTGTAGCTTTTTTTTGGGGGTAGGAGTTATGTGACTGAGGTGGTACCTGATGGCGGAGCAGCCCCAAGCCCCATGCTTGTCTGTCAGGATGTTCACAATCTTCTGGATGAGCTGGGTGGCAGTAACGTGATCTCGGTACTTAGCTGCCCTTATCAGGTGATCACACATCTTCTCCTCATCACGTTTCTCAGCGGCGTACTGAGCACATTGAGACTACAGTGAAAACAGACGGAAGAAAACATCACTAATGAGTCATCACATTATCCAAACCATAACCATATGCATTTGTATTTCTCAGTCTTACTCAAATGTATTACTTCTTATCAATTAACACAGTGATTCCCAACTAATGCAGGTACTTATGCAAGTTTCAAGGGGTTCTTGGAAAAAACGTAATTACAGTCAATCCGACATAACGTGTACATACTGCATATGTGTAGTACTTGGTGAGTCAGTGTTTTGCCCACTGTATAAATAGTTTTTGACATTTCTGTTGTTTAAAAGTGACTTGAATAATATTAGTCATGATAATGCTAAGCGATATCCAGTCAAATGTGTTAAAAGGAACACATTTCTGGTTTGGTATCGATGGAGGCATACTTGAGCCTTACTGATGGGGCTGTTGGGGTACATAAGACAAAAATGGTTGGGAAACACTGAATTAATGGATAACTTTCTTATCTCATTTACCAATTCATCCTAATCTAAAGAAATAATAAAAAAGCATATACAAAAAAACTCAAAATAGAGTCACATGCAACTACTATAGTGTTACGTGCCCCTGCTCTTTTGTTTTGGTTTTTTCCTATGTGAGGCTGCCAATCAGATTTACATTTACATTTATGCATTTGGAAGATGCTTTTATCCAAAGCGACTTACAGTGCCCTTATTACAGGGACAATCCCCCTGGAGCAACCTGGAGTTAAGTGCCTTGCTCAAGGACACAATGGTGGTGGCTGTGGGAATTGAACCAACAAACTTTTGCTTACCAGTTCAGTGCTTTAGTCCACTACGCCACCACCACTCCACTTGTTAAGAGTCTCCAGATGTGGGCGGAGACTCTTAACAAGCTACACCTGAAGTCATGCCTATTTAAGAGGCGCTGGCTGGACTTCATGGCTGCTGCTGCCCCAGGAAACCCGCTCCTGCGTTGGTGTTTGATGTCATTTTCGATTTCTTTTCTTTATACTTTAAAAGGATGGTGAGTTTGTCCTTTGTTTAGTTAAAGCAGCCTACATAGCAAGAGTAGTTAAGAAAGTGGGCCCAGAAGATTTATTTTCTGTGATTGTTTCCTTTTCAACAGGAGCTAGAAAGACTTTTTTAATTCAGTCAGCTCACCTGTCCTTTTTTGGTTTAGTATGCTTTTAGTTACTGTTGGCTTCTTTATTTTTGTAATTGCATTTCATCATCTTTTTCATCATAGCCATTGCGACCTTTTTGTTTTCAACATCTGACGGCTTCTTATGTTGGTGCCAAACTTGGGTCGTAACAGCAGGCATTGAGTGTGTTTCTATGCTAGTTTGTTGGTAAACATCCGCATGGAAATGCTCTACTGGGTGTAGAAAACAAAGAACACTACATCATTAGAGATGTGTGTGTAGACCAGCCCGCTGACACAGTGATTAATAACACTGGACATGGATTTGCTAATGCCTCTGGGCTATGCTAAAAAAATGTAGAAACTACCCATAATGCAAGCGAACTTTTTTCTTTGTCAGAATTTGTTATCAGAAAAGGCCTTTGAACTCCGATGCAATGGTTTCACAAAGCACCTCACACTGCAAATATCCTTTTGATAAAACTTTTAGTACTGAAGCAGCAAAGGAAATGAATAAACCATCATTTGTGAAAACCAATGCCCCAATCAGTGATGAGCAACAAAGCCCTAGTGATGCTGAGATGCCATTATGAACTCAACCCAGACTAGACGAAAACAGCACACCAAGCACAAACCAACATGGCTTCATTTTTTCCTCTGTGCCTTTTATCTGATTCTGATGCAACGTCTTGCAAACAGCAATCAAGCGGAAAGGTTACTGCAACCACTAGAGCTTGTTCTAATGTAATTCCCTTGGCTTCATCCATTGTGTGTTATGGCCCTAAATTAAATTAGCCTTGGACAGCACCCGCCTCAGACAACAAATACAGTAAAGGCAGCAGTCCGGGGCGGTGGCAGTGGACGCAGAGGCCTTCCTTGGCGAAGTTAGCCGTAAACGCTCCAAAGTGCCTTCTAATGGGCCCTCCTCTCCAATTTGAGGATCGACTCCTCACATATGACAGAAAATCCATAGAGATAAATCACATTAGAGGGGCTTCCCTCTCCTAATTATCAATCTGTGTCTCATTTCGCTGCTCTTAACTCTACATTGACATTAAAGCCATGAGAAGAGTACTGTGGAATAAAAGAGAGATAAAAAAGGGTGAATGTTTAAATATGAACCTATTTGGGTGTCTAGCGTAACAAACGAATGGAGGAGTACAATTGAAAGGAGGAGAGCAATTTGTCTCTTTTCTGTGCTGAAGGTCATGTCTGGGTAAGGAATGGTAAATTCTAGATAGGTAACACTAGTTTTGTTGAAAGAATGGGAAAAAGAAAAAGGGTTTACAATACAATAACAGGTGCACATAGAGACCTTTATCAGTATAATCTGTGAAGCACATGGATTATTTTTAAAACTTTCTACTGGAGAACTGAAAGTCGTAATATCAATTGGAACAAACTATTCTGAAGTTTAACTAAAGATGCATTCTGAATCTCATCAGAGTAGCTTCAGAAACAAAAAGAGCAATCTTCCCTGTTTGTTCTTTGTTCCCTTCAACGAGTGATTAACACATTATTAATTAGCTGTCATGAGTTCAAATACTTTGGCATAAACAGGCACTTTATCAACTAGTGTCAACAGCACCAAATCCCTGAGCTCCATAATGGGCTTTGTAATTTTCTTCAACTTCCTGACAAATGGCTTCCTTACAGCCCAAATTAGGTGAAACATTCAGGTGAAATGCATAGCAGTGTCAATATCATCACGTTTGGGCATGAGCACTATAATTATATAGTGACCCTATAACATTTCTGGAATCCCTACAAGGTGAACTTAAACCAAAGAGTCTTACACTTTTTTGGCAGTGTGCTAAAGGGGCAACCACAAACTCCAGTTACAATGCAGGTAAAGGACGATCCATAGAGGCAGAAACACAGCCATGAAAGCAATGTGTTTATGCCTTTTGACAGAGTAATTTTCTACATCTCTGAATGTTCAATGTTTTAGCAAACTGAACTGGACAGGGTCAGCACTCATTTCCTTTAATGCTGGACTACACCCATGACAAGCCTTTAGACCCATATTATTATATAACTTTACAACTTTAACTGTAAGCCAAAGCAGCACAACGAATGAAACAGACACATGCAAAAACACACGTGAACAGCCCCTAACTCGCCCTGTACTTAAACTCGAAACAGACCCCAAACCTGACAGTTTGTAGGGTCCCGTTGGGCCAGGAAGTACACCTCTACTGCACATGTAATATATATATATAAGAGCAATTCAAGCTTTCAGTACCACCTTCATGTTTTTGTGAGTCTTAGTCAGCAGGGGGCGATAAGCATAACTCCAGTTGTATAGGCAACGCACAGCTGTACAGGCAACAAACCACACTTAACTGACAGCAGACAGCGCAATGAGGATGCGTTCTTTCGTTCAAACACAGTTGAACAGAGTGCAACTCCGAATGCTCACAATGCAACACTGCATGCAAAAACAGTGTTTATGGTGAGACACAACCAACGTGAGATGCTCAATGTGTCTGTCTGACATTTGTGTGCATAGACACACCCTTGGAAAATCCCTTATAATATGTCTAATTCAGACATATTAAGAATATTCCAAAATTGATTGCTGTGGACTGTAGGCCAATGAGAGGCTATTAACAGAGTGGTGGTGGCGTAGTGGACTAAAGCACTGAACTGGTAAGCAAAAGGTTGTTGGTTCAATCCCCACAGCCACCACCATTGTGTCCTTGAGCAAGGCACTTAACTCCAGGTTGCTCCAGGGGGATTGTCCCTGTAATAAGGGCACTGTAAGTCGCTTTGGATAAAAGCGTCTGCCAAATGCATAAATGTAAATGTAAATGTAATAGCCCTAAATATTTAATTTATTCATGAATATGACAATGGTAAGCAACTGAATTTTCTTTTGGTTACAAGATATTTGCTTTTTGTAAATAAATAAATACATACCAAGTCCACCAAGCATATTTCTCTACTTTTAGACCTAAAGAAATTAATAGTACCTTTGATAGTAGGGTAGTGCCCCGTCATGTTGGCCACCATTAAGAGGTCACATGATCAGTTGAACATAATTACTTTGTCTTGCCAACCCCACTATTTTCAGGCATAGGCGGATATGGAATACATTAAAGCTGGAATTTCAGCGCCACCAAACAAACAGATAGTCCTGCCCCAAACTCACATGATTGATTGAGTCTACGACCACATTTACATGCACTTAAGAAAACGGTTTATTCCAGGGTTTTAGCAGAAAACGGCGTGCTGAAACGTCATGTAAACAAGAATGCTGCTTTCCTTATGCCACTTAAGGGATTGAGAAAAAGCGGTTTAACACGCTAAGGTTTCTCTTAGAGAACGCAGCTTAATGTGGTCATGTAAATGCATAAGCGCCGTTCTGATGGGTTTTTGAAGAGTGTGCATGCGTGAAACAGACCGGGATAACAAACCTCACAGGATTCCAGCAATTCCAACACAGTGGAAAGAATTCAACATTTCTGGAAGTACAGTGGGAAAATCACATACACTATCAACTATACCCATTTATACACACCAATGTAGAATAGCTTCCCTAACGTTTGCATAAGCTTGGAGTTTTATGTAAAAGGGAAATCCCACTATTGCAGTGCAATTCAGCTGTAGGTCACGATAGAAAGTGAAGGAAACAAACAAAGCAACAATTCTGGAATATCTGTAAATAAAGCAAAGCAATGGAGAACAAAATAGCAAAGTCTTCCTCAGATGCCGTGTGTGTTATTTACACAAGTGTCATGGGGAAATAATGTTGCTGTGGAGAAAGCTGCTTACTGACCGAGCTGCATGTATACGGGAGTAAAGAGTATGCTGCTTATACAGTGCATGTGAACGGGAACGCTGTTTGGTGTCCATGTAAATGTAGTCTATGATGCTGTGTTGGGCTGGATGGCCGGCTCAAACAAACAGCAATTTTCTATTGTGCCACAGAGATACAGTGTGTACAGTTTTTGAGGAAATCAGTCTACGAATGGCTTACTTATAGTTGTCTTAAGCTGGGATAGAATAAAGTATTTTAACACTGAAAACGTTATGCACTTGGGTGAAAAATATGCCTGAGAATAGGGCATTTCTACAATGGAATCTGTGAGAGAAAACCTTACATGCTGCTGCATCCACACCGATAGGTAGCAACGATAATGGGTGGCAGTGTCACTTTCTCTTCCCCAAACAGGGTAGCAAGGTTAAATAAAACAATTATCATTTGCGAGAGAGCAGAACTCATTTATGTTCCATCAGGCCACGTGTAAGTGAGCTAGTTAGAATGACACGACATGGCCAGGCGTACATGCTAGTCTACACGTACCACAAACACATATAGTGACGAGTTCAAGGTGTTTCTCTGTGATCAAGCCTACACAGTGAAAACAGTGGGGATCTTGTTAATTTGCTTGATTTGCACTCTGTTGACAGTAAAGTACACAGTGTCGTGACTATCGTCTTCCTCCCATCGCCAGTCCCTTCAATCAGACTACAGTATGTCCCTCAGGGTTTCATTTACACCAGGAAACTGCCCTACTGATGCCTCTGTCCTTGCCGCATATGAGGAAATGCAAATACTGTGCTGTGGATAGATGGGTTTGGATAGGATGCTTCAGAGAAACAACATAAAAAAAAGAGAGTATGTCATGCCGTCTGGCCAATCATATTTAGGAGATATTCATTGCACTTGATCTTTTGACCCATTTTCTTTCTAAATTTAAAGTCACAGCGAAAAAATTGTAGCCAGGGGAATTCAGACAAAAGCAAGCAGGGAAAGCGAAAAGTGACAACCAAGAAAAATGACGGCTTAAAAGTACAATAGCGAACAAAAGTCACAGAATGACAAAGGCTGACAGGCATTTCAATTCTGGAGCAATACCGCTGTCAGCCATGCCTCTCTGTATTGATTTCCCTCCGTCCCTTGTTCCCTTGGCGATAGATGGAACGGGATCATGGTTTAAAGAAATCTGCGAGAGAGAGAGAGAGAGAGAGAGAGAGAGAGAGAGAGAGAGAGAAAGAAAGCAATGTTGCCACCCCCTCTCAGAGTCAGGGTGACCATCAAGGTTAACACAGGTGCAACAACTTATCAAAATATCTCTGGATTCGCTCTCGTCCCCCTTTCTCCCTCCTTCATTTTGTGCTTTTAATGGACTAGTCACAATGCGTAGATGGCAGACTCTTCATCTTTCCTCCCGCCTGCTCTCCAAAAAAAGGCATTTGTTTGGTTCCATTACTCTACACGGGCCACGGGCAGCTGACTCCCGCAACTTCAAGGTCACGCCGTGTGAGAAATTGTAGGAATTAACTGTCCTTTTGAGGTGAAAAATAGTCAAATGAAGGAGATGTGCGGCGAGTGAAAAATGAACATGTCCACCGGCAGGCGACAAGGAGCAGGTGTGGATGAATGTAAATGCGGGATAATGTTTTCACTTATGGTAAATAAAGGAAACGTATATGGTCCAAAGCCAAATGAACAACAATAAAACTACAGCACCACTGTTGAAAAGGTGATGCAAAGATAACACAGGGCAAATAAACACTCTTGAAATTGTATCTTCACAAGCAAAATGAAAAAAATATAATCGTATTTGTACGAGCTATTGCGAATTCTTACTATATTATAAAATATGCTTTTTCATGTTAGACAGCTCCATTAGAGGATGACCAAGGAAGCATCTAACAGGCAGACTTTAAGAAGTATTGTAAGTATTTAAGAGAATTCTGTCAAGCTAACGCTCTGTCTGTGTCTCATTCCACTCACTGGTTACCTATGTATCATTTTATTGTGAACACTAGACGTCTGTACGGGCCTTAAAATGAAACCCGGACCCGAGACTGTGTGGGCCGACCCTACACGGCCCGAACGATACCGTCAGATTATAAGCCCGAATCCGACCGGAACCCGAAATCGCTCACTATCTTTATAATTTCTTCTCCTAGCAAGTACTTTTACAACAGTCAACGACATTCGTCCAGCATGTGTTTACATATGAAAACAATGGGAAAACAGAACTGATGCATGCAAAAACACGTTCGGTGTGAACGGCCACTAAGTCATCCGTTCGCGCCTGTCTGTGAGTGAGAGGGCATGCACGAAACAAGTTCGGTAGGTTCGGTATTTTTTCATTAATTACAAACCCGAACCCGGCCCGAACCCAGTCGGGTGCTCGGTCCCGGGTCTGGATGCAGACCTCTAGTGAACGTGAATTCAAGCGCTAGTAAGGGCCATACTCTACTAAACATTAGCACATTGATGATTCACTTACATTCCCTGCGACGTAATTACAAAGTATTAAACGAATCTTCCGGGTTCAATACAAGTTAAGCTCAAGTAACTTGTGGCATAATGTTGATTTCCACAAAAATCAATTTCGACTTTTCTTGAAGTTACAGTGAGGCATTTACAATGGAAGTCAATGTGGCCACCCTTACAAAAATATCAAGAGTTCTAACAAACATGCAATTGAGCTTGTGATTCGCCGCAAATGTTTGCCAGAAGTTTGCAGCTCTTCACCGGTAGTGGTGAACCTCCAGCAAACCTTTGGCAACAATGGACAATTTGCCATAAGTTTGCAAATTTGTTATGAAATGTCGATTTTTATAAGGCCAATTTCTGGAGGGTTTAAAGGCAGAAATGTGAAGCTTATAATTTTATAAAAGCAGTAACCTGAATTCTTCTGTCAAAACTCATGTATTTTTACAGCTGTAAAGTTGTTTAAATCGTAATTTTTACAGTCGTTTTGTTGGCATTATATCGCCATGGCAATGAAGTTGTAAAATTGGCTATAACTTTACACAGAAAAGGTCAGTAAGTGATTGTATCACTCAAAAATCATGTTAGCATGCATATTGTTTACATCATGTGACTATACTTTTGAAACAGCGAGTATTTTAACGTTCAAAAATGGCCTTTTTTAAAAGAAAAGGAGGGACAAGTCAAAATTAATTTTTGTGGTATCAATATTATGCTACAAATGCTGTCGATTGAGCTCAACTTGTATTGAACCCGGAAACATTCCTTTAAAACATAGCTGGTGTTCATCAACCACTTCACTGTGTAACACGCCAAAGCGCATCTTCCATTAAGCTGTTAAAAAGTCCAGAGCCATTCTGAAATAAGCACTTGTCGTGCATTTTCTTAATTAGTAAAACATATGTAGGTAAATACATGCATGATGGCATTCAGACATTATAATAAAGAGACACGAAATGCTTACAATATAAATATTATTACCGCAGCACAAAATTGCAGAGCATACATATTATGAGCAAATAAAAATAAAAGGTTTGTCTTTATACATTAACACTTGCGGTCATCCTCTGACACCTTGAAAGACTTACGGAGACACGACGACACTTCTTGTAAGTGAATGTAGTAAACAGATGCGGGGGGGGGGGTTTACGGTGCATTACAGAAATTTCAGGGTTGACCAACAAAACAATGGATTTAAAAATAAAAATAAAAATCAAATTCAAGTGTCTTAGCCTTCAGCGCTGTAAACTTGGTGTACGTTTGACTGTGACAGTGTAGTGAGAACCACAGCAAGCGGAAAAGCTCTATTCACCAGAGGGTCGGGGACTAGATATAATGACCTGCTACACTGACATCACCTGGGGAATTAATTAAAGAAAGGGGAGAGAGAGAGAGAGAGAAGTCCATGTGTATTTCAGATAATGCTTTTTTGTGTAAAGGTGGCATTTACTGTGAAGCTAAAAGGATTACTACTGACTTATCAAAGGGCACGAGTATAACCTTAATGAAGCCCTAAGTACACATCACTTAGATTTCCTTTTGTTTGGCTAGTACAGATAGCTGTCAGAGGATTAGTAAACGCACCGGCTGGAATAATACAAGGTCATGATGAGTCTCATTTCAGAGTTGATGTCATTAACTCCTGGTTTCCTCTTACAAGAACACAGACACAAAACACTAATGAAGTAGCCCATCACCTCTCTTCACACACACTTCAGTCACAAGTCAGCTCAATTACACTCCAGCACATCAAGATCAAGTGAACGGCAAAAAAAAAAAAAAATCAAAATAATGGAGGGAGCGAGAGAGTGAAAGGGAGAACAATGACCTCGTTCTATCACTTCCTAAAGATCTGGCCTTTTGGCCCAACGTCCTCCACATTTCATTTCTAATAAAGAAAGACTCTCATTAAAGAAGGAATTCACTCTCTCTCTCTAAATCTCTGTCCATTCTTTTCTCCCTCACAGGTATCGGCCTCCGTCGTACAGTTGTTGCCGGAAAAATCTTTTCCGTATTAGGGATCCTATTAGATAGAGAACACTAAAAGATAATTGGATTTCCAACAGTTATCTCTGTGTCCGTCAGGACCCTGCTGTCCCTGTAATCTCACTCTCAAGGGGGAAAGATAACTCAATCCCAGAGTGGATGGATGTGTGTGTGTGTGTGTGTGTGTGTGAGAGAGAGCGAGCGAGAGAGAGAGAGAGAGAGAGAGAGCGAGAGAGAGAGAGAGAGAAAGGATGGGATTTGGGGGAGTGTATAAAAGCATATGTTATCCATCTATGTAATAAAAATGTGCCTAAATCACTGGTATCCAACGTCATTTCTTCTGGTGGATTTGAACCCTGACAGGGAGCAAACATAAATTTATTTTTATTTCCTAAATAATTCACCTACCGGAGAAAACACTGGAACAATGGTCTTCAATGGTGCCACCTTTCTCCTGAAACCCATTCCTCAAATGAACAATACAGTACAGCAGTGTCTCATCCTAACTGAATTACAGGTCAAAATTTAGGGGGAATACACCAATAATGAATTGTGCCCAGTAAAAGCGCAGTTTGTTTGCACGCTCTCTCTATGCTGGTTTAACACCCCATTCAATAAAGTAATTATGCAGATCTGGCAAAGGTGCAAAAAAGCCCCCAGAATACGTGCTGATTGCAATATGCACAGCGGGCCAGTCCGGAGAGCTGTAGAGCGGAGAATGCAGCAGAGCATCTGAAACACTCTGCCATCAGGTCTGAATAGCATCACTCCAGTACTGTGATCCAGACATCGGAAACAGTCATTAGAAACAGTTCATCTCAGGTGGATGTCCTTACCGCTTTCTCTCTCCTCAGATGGGCGCTCAACCACGTCCTCACCTCCACATAGAGTTTTATGAATAAAAAAACAAGCTGTAATGAGCCTAATTTACATACTAGAAAGGTGGCCTGCTTACGCAGAAAAGAATGACAATAACCTAATTTAAATGCACAAGACGCAGTGCTATTTTAGCACTCATTGCGCCTGCTTAAATTAAAGTGGTTGCGGGTGATAAGTGAATAAGACTCAGGTTTTTGCGCTGAAATACCTTCGCCCCTTAGAGGCCACTTACACACAAAGTTTCTGCCTCTGATCCATACTAGAACGGTGTTTTCCTCCTCTGAAAACAGACTTTTGAAAACAAGTATTGTATACTTTGGAAAACGATGACACACTTTTGGTGTGGACCTAGCCACAGAAGTAACTGTTAGGTAATAATAACAGGTGAATCATCATTTTGACTGTAATTAAAGGAATATTCCAGGTTCAAGTTAAGCTAAATCGCCACGTTTGTGGCATAATATCGATCACCACAAAAACGTATTTCGACTCGTCCCTCCTTTTATTTAAAAAAAAAAAAAAAAGCACAAATCTGTGTTGCTGTGATTTGTGGAGGTTTAAAGGCAGAAATGTGAAGCTCATCATTTTATAAAAGCACTTACATTAATTAATCAGTTAAAGCTCATGTATTATTTGAGCTGTAAAGTTGTTTAAATCCTCATTTTATAGTTTTAAGGTTTACATAGTCATGGAAACAATTGGCTATAACTTAGTTAGTAAGCAATTTGATCACACTAAAACATGTTTACATGCATAACCTTAAACTAAAAATCAAACTTCTTCATCTATTTTGGTTCTCATATGTCTCATATTTCATGCTGTTCCCTTAAACATCCAAATCCTGTGTAAATCGCTCTTCTGGACGGAGAGGCGGTGTGATCCCCCTGGGGGCATTTTTCACTGGCCTGTTATTTTTATTGTGGCCGTGCAAAATGAAACCAGTGGCTCAGAGAAGATGGTATAAGACCCAGAATGGAGAAAAATCAATATGGCAATATCAGTGCAGCACTTATCGGAGGCTCACTGCTTTTCAGGGGTCACAGAGGAGCAACTATATCTAAGTGAGGGATTCAATACTGAGACGGATTCTAGAGAAACGTGTGCTGTTTATACAATGGGAAATAGAAGTGATGTTGTTAGAAAAAAAAATACAATTATACGATTCTAAGAAATGTATATTTATGATCAAATTATGTCCCCAGATTTATTTTTTACAGGGGACAGTTTTTCTCCAGTCCTTGACTGAATTATAGTTATTTTACTTTACACAATAATTCTGCATTATGCTGATGGGAGCATTACACCTGAATAGTTCCCATGGTTTCAGAGTAATATAAATGATCTGAAGCTATCTGAGTGTGATGTATCACCTTAATGCAAGAAATATATATATATATATTTTTTAAACAACACAATACTAATGTTAGGAAGAGTTCAGACATCAATATTTGGTGGAATAACCCTGATTTTCAATCACAGCTTTCATGCATCTTGGCATGCTCTCTGCCAGTCTTTCACATTGCTGTTGGGTGACTTTATGCCACTCCTGGTGCAAATATTCAAGCATCTCGTCTTTGTTTGATGGCTTGTGGCCATCCATCTTCCTCTTGATCACAATCCAGAGGTTTTCAATGGGGTTCAGATCTGGAGATTGGTTTGGCCATGACAGGGTCTTGATCTGGTGCTCCTCCATCCACACCTTGATTGACCTGACTGTGTGGCATGGAGCATTGTCCCGCTGGAAAAACCAATCCTCAGAGTTGGGGAACATTGTCAGAACAGAAGGAAGCAAGTTTTCTTCCAGGATAACCTTGTACGTGACTTGATTCATGCGTCCTTCACAAAGACGAATCTGCCCAATTCCAGCCTCGCTGAAGCACCCCCAGATCATCACCGATCTGCCACCAAATTTCACAATGTTTGCTTGAAGGCCTCTCCAGGTCTCCGTCTAACCATTAGACGACCAGGTGGAGGATCGGTGATGATCTGAAGTTAAAACATTAGTATTGTGTTGTTTATAAATGAATATGAACTTGTTTTCTTTGCATTATTTGAGGTCTGAAAACACGGCATCTTTTTTCGGATTTTGACCAGTTGTCATTTTCTGCAAATAAATGCTCTAAATGACCATATTTTTATTTGGAATTTGGGAGAAATGTTGTCAGTACTTTATAGAATAAAACACAAATGTTCATTTTACTCAAACACATACCTATAAATAGTAAATCCAGAGAAGCTGATCATTTTGCAGTGGTCTCTTAGTTTTTTTTCCAAAACTGTATATATGTATGTATGTATATATATATGATCATATCCATGCTCTGGTTTTTCATTGAAAATTGTGTTCACAATTCAGGAATTTACCTTCAACCCCTGGCTATATGTGACAGACCCCAGTTTGAGAAACACTCACTTAACACTCATCGCTTCATCATTTGGAAAAACTTAGACCCATATCAAACTGTCGTCCATAACCATCATATCTGACTGTGACCCAACTTACCATTGCCCTATTTCCCTCTACAAATTACTGTACATGAAACCAATCCTCTACTTCATAAGATTTCCATTGAAAAACTATTTAAACTGCCATCTGTCTGTCTAACAACAGTTTCTCTTGATAAGGTTGAGTTTGGGTCACTGGAGCATCACAGCATATGACTTTGGCCAGGGAGTACATCCGATTTCAGATTCTGAGTGACAAAACGAGGCGTAATTGCACCTGACAGTGCTGGTCAAGCCATGTGAAACTGCACGAACTACCCTTGGTCCACAGATATCAGCACAATGGGAGATTTCATGTAGTGTTAAATAATACAGTAAACTCCCATGGGTGACAACAGAGAACTGCGATGTTGGGAATATTTTATTTTCACCCCTGATTTTTGTATATGTACATATTTAGCCGAAAAGTTTAGAACGGTATAAGAAAACAGCATCTCAATGTTTTTCTTTTTTTCTTTTTACAATTTATCCAACTAATATGCCTGACATCCATCATTTGTGAATTTTCTTTCCACATTTGGCTGAATATCCAGCAGTATTTGTGAGAATAATGTATTCTCCACTATGCTGTGAGTGAGGCTGGAAAAGCAGACAGAATCGGACCAGAGGGGCCAATTAGAGTGAAAAGGGAAAGCTAAGCACGTTCCCAGAGAGCTGCCGTCTCCCATAGTGCATCTGGGAGAATTTGGCCAATACTGGGAATTTGGGGCAGTCAGAACGATGAGGAAGGGTGTTCGGAGATCCCCTCTAAATGTCACTGTGGGGTGAGGAAGCTTGTTTAAGCAGGGTACGCTGAACTGATACTGCCAGATCTTGTCTTTCACAAAGGGCACGCCTGCAGGCACTGTGCACTGTTGTGTGTTACTACTGTAATGGCCTTGTCATCCAAAATATTGTCATTTATGAGTAGCCAGCCAATGTGAGCACATGGTGACCGCTTTGAGCTGTTAATGACAACTGAAGAACAGGACTCCATCATACCACAAAGTCACAATTCTTTTGTTTTTAGAGAACAGCAAGATGTTGAATGAAGCATTTGAGGTAAGCTGCCAATATAAGCATACATAAAAAAAAGCATGACCCTAACAAAGTAGACCACTGCAGAACCTCTCAAAGACATGATACAAGATCGCTTTCTCTAATTATATGTTTACTTTTAATACTGTCCATCATATGTTTTCTTCTCATAGTCTCAGTTGTGTATAAGGGACTCTGCCTTGAACCTTTCTGAAATAATAACATTTTACAACTTGAGGGTGGGAGACGTGGAACAGAGCCCACTCCCCCTTTACACTGTCACATCCTGCCCCAGTGCCAGACAGAACCAGAGGGAGGGATGGGAAAAGAGAGAAGAAAGAAGAAATGAAGGTGCTGTATTCCTGTCACTGGTGAAATTCTCCCACAAAGGCAGAACATGAGTCTGATGGGAATCAGCGGGGAAAAAAAAGAAACAGGTAGACATGAAGCAAGGAATGAGAAAGCGAGACTGTGGTGATAAAAGAGGTTATATGTGAATGTGTGTTTGGCGGGGCAGTGGTGGAGGAATGCCCCATGGCTATGCTATAAGGAATAAATCAAGCGCACTGCTATGTTTTGGTAAGATACATGCCAAACGCAATCTCTGTGGCCAAAGCTAGAAACCGTCTTCCATTTAAGTTTGAAAAGAAAACATTTGTTCTCCCGCACGTTGGCAGCCACTCAGTTCTTACAGACAAAACTTTAAGTCAAACCCTTGAGGGTTTCTTTTTCTAATATCCCCACAGGGACTGAAGTATTGTTAAAACTTGCAACAGTTTTTAAAAATGTAAATCAACCCTGAAACAAAATACATCTGCGTAAATGTAAAAGTGGCTTGCTTGTAAAGTATGTCAAGAAAATGTAGCCAGTGCTTGACTCGGCTGCAGCAGAAATCCGACTTAATAAATACAAATGTTATTAATATGTATGTGTTTAGACTGAAGCATTCTTGCACTGTAAAGTGCAATACTTCCAGCGAAATGACTTTAAAAGGAAAAATTGCCATATTAGAAAATCTTAAAATAAGTCAAAGCTTAAATATATACCTCTCACAAATGCTGCACATTAAAGAAAGCATAGATGTTTGTACCGTTCGTCCTATACTTTATAACATTATGGCCTAGTAATCGGAATGGATAGCATTATTGTGCATCAAAGGCACATTCGAACACTGTTTAAAAATGCTGTTTAGGTAGGCAGGTCAATGAGATTTGAATATATATATATATATATATATACATTTAAATTATGAAACTATATTGAAAACACAATCAGGCACACAATCATATTCTTATATATATTTCACCCCAAAAATACTCTCTATAATGGAAAAGTCACCCATCTAATTCCACCTGACATATCTAACGTCTATTGGCTATTTTAACCCTCCTATTGCGTTTGGGTCATTTTTGACCCGGGAGAGGTAGATTTTTTAAATACCACATAGTTTTTAGTATGGGAACCAAACGTTGGGACTATATCATAATACATGTTTTTTTTTTTTTTAAAGAGATATAACCATAAAAAAAGAAAAAAAAAGTTACATATTTTAAGTTTGCAGGTCAATTTTGACCCAGGCATCAACTGTGGCTTTACACATGATATTATGTAGATTTTCTGTACATATATGAATTAGATTTTTACTTATAAACACTTTTCTTACATTTAACATCTTTCCCATATTCTCATACACACTTAAACACATCTTGTTTACAAACTTGCACACACGCATACACGTACAGTCATAAACACACACACACACACACACACACACACACACACACACACACACACACACACACATTTCTGTACAAAACAGACATGACAGGTGTAACGAACATACCAAATAAACTAAATCAAAGGTACTAATGCCTAAACAGGGTGTGACGAGAGTAAAAGTTCATGCACATTTTAGCCTAAATAGGGCTTTGGAAGAGCAAATTGTTCACATTTTACTCTGCAGCTCTCTGATCTCATGAGAGACATAGTAAAGATGTATTAACGTTGTAGACTTGAGTTGTACAGTTGTTCTGATGATGTTTAGATGAAAAAGAATACGTTGGTTTCATACATTTTAACCACCGAGTTGTAATGAGCCGTATTAAGAAATTCATTCAAATTACTAGTAATTCTCACATTAAATGTTAATATAAATTTTAAATGATTTTATATTGAAATACAATTTCACAGAAATATTGACAAAAAACATGTCTTCACATGTATCACACTGGATTTAACGTAGTTAATTTATATTTTGAAAAGTCTAATTATTTCTAAATTGTATTACTACTAAAAACAAAAATAAAAAATTGCATATTAAGTAAGAACTTCTATATTTGTCAGTTAACATGCCAAAAATATCCATCTTTTTACATGCATGAACAGTTAAGAAGTTATTAATTACATACAATAAAATTTTAGATGAAAACCATCGGGTTATGAATGATTTATAAGCTTAAATTCCACTGGGTCAAAATTGACCCGCAAATGCAAAAGGTGAATACAGATTCTGAACGCAAGAGGAGGGTTAAAGAAAGGGGGGAGCCCTTCAATATGCCTAGCCCTAACTTCCTGTTTCAAAAGTAAATACGTCAAAGGAAAGAAAACTGTGCTTGTCAAGCCATTTCATGGAGTCTTAAAAATATTAAAAACCACTACCACAAAATAATCACTAAACTGAAACTGATAGTGTGAGCTCACCTCAAACTCAGCATGTTTGTGGATGTCCTCTGCTCTCTGGCGGCTCAGAATGAACTCGGCTTCATTAGCTACACGCACCAGATGGTCCTTCATGGTGTGGCTCAGCAGCCTGCATATCAAACATACATCGAAAATGAAGAAAATATAACCGCATGAGTCTGTCTAATTCTACATAATATAAAGAGGCATTTTGTGTTTGTGGAAAAAATTCAACCAACATACAGGATTTAATGTTACTTTTATAGGAAAACAATATTAGCTTCAGAGTTGCACATACAGTTGCAGATTTAATGGGAAATGTGTTGCTCGCATTAGGTTGTAAACTGTCCAAAAGTGGCATCTACGGACATGACCCTTCAATAAATCACATTGTTTATTAGTTCAATACTGTGTGCAATGGAACAAAATGGTCCACGTGCAAAAAAGGTTATCTTCCATATGTCTCTACTGTTTAGGTGTGAAATTAATTTTACTAATCTAATAACACAGTTATTAGGGCATCAAAGTTCCAATAACATGTTAAATCAGCTTAATACCCCATGTAATACAAGCAGAAAATTTTATTTAGCATGGCATCTCAACCCACCCCAACTAAAACAACCAGCCATTGATTTGTAAACGATACGTATCTAACAAGATACGGACTCAAGGGGCATGGGGAGGGGCGCAAGCATCACCCTGGCTCATGTTGCAACATATGTAAGAACAGCCTTCCTTGGATAAACACACACATGCACACAAACACAACTCCTTATCATAGGGCATCTGATGATAACAGGGGCTGATCTGAGATCAGATTTATCCTGCCTTTGCTGCTACTGTTTGTCAACTCTCCATCACTTCTCAAAGCTTGAAGAGCACAAACCTGACACTGTC
Organism: Myxocyprinus asiaticus; assembly: GCF_019703515.2. Lineage (NCBI taxonomy): Eukaryota > Metazoa > Chordata > Actinopteri > Cypriniformes > Catostomidae > Myxocyprinus > Myxocyprinus asiaticus. The sequence continues at coordinate 2,494,923 of NC_059351.1, read as the reverse complement.
CTTTCAGAGCCCTGTTCTTGGATCAGCATTGCTTTTATTGTCCACAATGCCCTGGGTTGGCACAGTCGGGGAGATACCTGATCTTGAAACAGCACATTTACACCCCAGGCAGATTTGTGAACAACACAAGCCGTGGCCTAATAAAACATTCCCCCCAGGGACATAGAGGAGTCTCTCAGCAGGTCAGGAGGCTCAGGCCTCTGCAAAGTGGAAGAATAACAGGCGGAGGGTGGAGGGCTGAAACCCGAGCCTGGTGTGTCAGTGGTGGGCAGCGGGGGAGCGGACGTGCCCGGAACTCTGCAATGACCCTCTCCCACCCCTTTCACCCCGACTGCCATCAATTACACAGGCCACTCTTTATGACTGCCCTTCATGCCATCACCCTTTCACTTTCTTTTTTTTATCTGTTATTACTGACTTCATGATACTGATATGATTCATTTTGGACATGTCCATGATAATACTATGGCAAGTACCTTTAAGTGCCATGTAAATACCATGGTATATGAATATGGCAATTATTTACTACCATGGTATAATAAATCAACAAACAATTCCTCAGCCAAGTAATACACAGTAGTTCATTTTTTTCTGTACTCTAGGCTGTTTGCGGTTGCCAAGCAATGTAGCACCAACTATAAGAGAGTTAATAAAGAATGTGTTGTCACAGGTGTACGTTTATAGTAATTTTACAACGAATATGAACTCAGCTCATCCAATAAGAATTTAGAGTCTCAACTATCCATTTTATAAATCAGAGTACTATGGTATTACCCTCTAATGCTATCTTTGTACCACTGTACTGCCACAGTACTTTTCTTATTTAGGATTCAGAAAGTGTTACTGAAAGCACTGTGGCCAATTCAATGTTGATCCTCCTAATTTCAGAATAGAAAGCATTATAATTACATTTTTGGAGTGTACTTACAGAGCTAGCATTACATTGAGAATCTCTCTGACAGGTGCTGATGGACAGATGTTGTCTACCTTCTTGACCCTGCTTTTCAAGAGTCTGGTAGAAAAAAGGAGCTGCTCATGATTTCAGTGCATCGCTGCATTCATTAGCATTTCTGTAGTGCTCATCAGCACTGTAGCATTCATTAACATGAATTTCCATTCCTAAGGTAGAAATGAGAGCCATCTGAAAGATCTAAGGGCATGAAATTGAAGACAGATCCTTCCATCCCAAAGGGAGTCTGGGCACAAGAGCCCAACAGATGAGGCATAAACCTATCCGAAAATGGCAAGATACGAGAAAGATTTCCCAAGAGGTGAACGAGAAACTAAGGCACTGCTGCTCTATCAGAAACCCTCTCCGTAACACATGGGAACCCCACAGGAACAAACCATGTTATTGACAGACGCCTTGAACTCCAGGTCACCCTGTTGATCCTCTTTACACATTGCATTGATTTCCACCCAAACTGGATCTGATCGTACAGACCCGACACAGCGTTGTAAGCTTGGAGATAATGAGGAGGTTCAAACAAAGGGTTAAGTAATTACCTGCCCTCGTTCACAAGCTCTATGAAAGCCAAGCCTGCGTTCTTCTGGATGGAATTCTGCCACTCCTGTGGAGAGAAATAAAAGAGAATTTACACTAAGGTCATACAGTAGTCAGTATGAGAAAGGCTGGATTTCTTCAGAATAAACATCAGCATATGTCTAACATAAAATTTATTCATATATACACCGATCAGCCACAACATTAAATCCATCTGCCTAATGTTGTGTAGGTCCCACTCGTGCCGCCAAAACAGCGCCAACCCGCATCTCAGAATAGCATTCAGAGATTATATTCTTCTCTCCACAATTGTACAGAGCGGTTATCTGAGTTACCGTAGACTTTGTCAGTTTGAACCAGTCTGGCCATTCTCTGTTGACCTTTCTCATCAACAAGGCATTTCCATCCACAGAACTGCCACTCACTGGATGTTTTTTGTTTTTGGCACCATTCTGAGTACATTCTAGTGACTGTTGAGTGTGAAAATCCCTGGAGATCAGCAATTACAGAAATACTCAAACCAGCCTGTCTGGCACCAACAATCATGCCATGCTCCCATTTTTTCCCCATTCTGATGGTTGATGTGAACATTAACTGAAGCTCCTGACCCGTATCTGCATGATTTTATGCACTGCACTGCTGCCACATGATTGGCTGATTAGATAATCGCATGGATGATTGTTGGTGCCAGATGGGCTGGTTTGAGTATTTCTGTAACTGCTGATCTCCTGGGATTTTCACACACAACAGTCTCGTGACTGAATGATTTTATACATTACACTGATGCCACACAACTGGCTGATTAGATAATATGTAGATGTACAGGTATACTTAATAAAGTGGCCAGTAAGTATATTTATACTATATTGTATACACTTGATTCTCATTGCCACATTGTTGCATTCTTGGTCAGATATTTTTGTTTAATGACCACTAATCTGTATTTGAACTTTGTCCCAAATCATGTCCATTTATGTATTTATATGGTAATGATAAGCAGGAAAATGTAGAGTTAGCTGGTCATTATTGAAATTGTGCTGGAGTTCTGTATATCCTGTCGAGATTGATTTTAGAATAATGACAGGCAGTACATTTTCCCTATAAACAGTATATAGAAGAGGGAGGAAATGAAGGAATGAAAATGGGCCTCTAGTATGCTTATTTCCTTAACTCAATGTCCGACATTGCATTTAACCAAGCCCACTCCTCACAAACTTTAACAGGTCTCACTCAGTTATTGTAAAAGGTGTTAGTCTAAACAACTCCTGAAACCACAGCTCACGGGGATATTTAATAGTCTAGGAGCAAGAACCAATCATTGACGTTTTTCACAGCTGCACCAACATATCAACACTTCTCTGTGATCATCTCAAGAATAATAATAGCAAGCAGGTCATGAATATGTACAAAGACAGAGCCGGTCGTGCATTCTCGAGGGTTCCTTTCACAGACAGCGTAACGGTTCGACCCTAATGTCTAATTTGTTTCAGCCAACAGAGAGTGCTTATACTGTAGGTTGAGGTGCTACACAAGCAATAGTTTCATAATGATGATGATTTATTTTTAATCCCCTGCCCATTCTCGGGGTCATAAATGAAAATGAAACACAGCCAATGTGTGTGCTTATTAAGAGGGACATTATTCACCATCCTCTGGGAGAAGAGGAAAAGCGAGGCGAAACTGGAACCAAAATAAACAAGATTTAACTGTGTTAACATGGCAATATGTGAGCATGTATACGAATGTGTGTCTGCCAGAAGCTTTCGTTCACTAATACTGATGTTAATTCCCAAACTATATGGGGGGGAATTTACTAAGAGTGAAATGCGCCCACTGATACGTTGTTTATTGCCACATGCTATCTGTGTTGTTTTATCTCCTGATAAAAGTGTGCTCATCCACACCGCATGTTTGGATATATACCAATATCAACCTGGGCTGCGTTTCCCAAAAGCATCACAAGCTTAAGTTGATCGTAGAAGCTATTGGCGCCAATGGTTTCTACGATGTACTTATGGGAAACGCAGCCCAGGTAGTAAAAGTTTTATGTTAGGGAGGTATGTTTTAAAAACATCCATCTAAAATTCACCTTAAAACCTCGTCTGAACACAACACCATTTTACTCGCTTTTGGCGCCCCCAGCTGGACATTTCACTGGAAACCTGCAGCCAAACGTGTTATACAGCACGTACATTTTGAATTGCAAAAATGTTGTCATGTTCACATAAATTTCATGAGATCAGGCTGACCAATATTCATTTCATGAACGAATGCCGTACCAAACAAAGCTTTCACATCAAATTCTGTTTACCACCAACCTTTCGTGTATGGTAATAGTGCAACCTTAATGGCACCAAGCAAATAGCATTCACTTTAGCGAATAAAGTGCAATCTATTAACCCCTCGTTACATAGAAAGAAGGCATGTTTGTTCTGAAATGAATGACATAATTTAAATAAGCACGGAACAGCGATATACCAGCACAGATAGTGTCTGGTTATTGTGGGTGGTTAGTGAAAATGACAAATTTTTTCCATAAAAAAAGTGACGCACTTGTATAGTGAATTCACCCCTACATGTTTTACTTTGGAATCTCTGACATAACATACTGTATTTCAGGAACCATGCAGAGGTAAATCTTACGTTACCTTTCAGACAAGCACTACTGAGTTTAGTTACTCACTATTTACCATTCCTTTCAGGACCGTAGCAAGGTATACTGGGCCCCAGTATATCTGGGTGCCTTTCCTATTAGATTTTGTTGTGGGCCCCTTTGGACTTGTGGACCCCTAGAATTAATACCACCTTTCACCCCACTAGCTACGACTCTGATTCTTTTACTAAACAATCTGCTAAGATCATGGGCTCTTTTAGAATTGACTGCTGTGGCATTCAGCTTACGAAAGTTTGGTATATGATATTGTTGGTAGAAACTGTGAGATGTTTGCCAGCTCATATGGTAGGATGATTTTGTTAGGAGAGATAACACTTTAGTGGCCGTCATCAGCAAAACACACAAATACATTTTGGCTACAGTGATAAATGAAGGTTCGATAGGTGAGGAAAAGGCATTATTCTTTAATTAAAGGAAGCAATGACCCCAATCAAAAAGCCTTAACGATCAATGCTGTGCGCTGAGGACAGGCCTGACGGTTATTGGATTTCAACCAGTCATTCTGATCTGCCCTGATAGGGTTTTATGGTATCTAATGCTGTTTCCATTCTGACCTGATGAGAGGATGCAGGCAGCCATTTGTGACCTTTCAACTCTGACCCTGACCTAGGAGAGGTGCTTCTACCCAGCAACTTCTGCCCTGGTCCTGTCGCTACATCAACCACTCATCCTGATCCATTCATGTCATCAAAGCCGAGATTGGATCCTAAGAAAGGACACGGCTTTTATCAGCCACACAAACAGTGGCTGGGAAAGTTTGTATCGTAAAGATAAACTCGTAATGATAATCACTGTTTTTTGCAGTCTCAGATCAGTCGCTCAATTTATTAGTCGTTTATAGAGGTTGTTTATAATTTAGCTGTTTCCTTCAAGTCTCAATAAAATAACAAAGACCAGCCGAGTGGGTACACTCCCCCTAGGTCAAAACTATCCAAACACACCTGCATAAAATGTCACTTCCACTTGTACTGAAGCTCAGGTATATAAACACAAGCTCACAGAATCAAGAGTTAAGAAGTTGAGAGCTGGTTTTGTATGCTTAGTGTAAATTATGTAACATGTGCAGTATAAATAAATAATTAAATAAATATTTCCAACCAGCAACTTTTTCTTGTTTTCCAGCAAAAAATAAATACAAATGTAATCCTTAAAACGAGATAGTTACCTGAGAAGCAAAATGCACACTGTAAGATATTCAGATTTGTTTCCAGATAATAGATAAATGTGAGTGTTCTTTGTCTGGTTCAATTTATTATTAAGTTTTTCCATTTTTCTTTGACCTGGACCAGAACAATACTGCTAAACTAAATAGATACAGCCAAATTACAGCACAAATAAAACAAAATTATATCACTTAAATGGAAACTAAAACGCAAGTGGAGATGCAATGCTATCTGGCTGTAAAAAGAGAATACACCATGGCAGACTATATGTACACAGTGACAGATAAAAAACTGAGAGCCACCTTGACAAGGAACAGACCCAGCGGGCACAACCTCGCTATAGACCATTTCAAGGACTGTTCGTTGGTGACGTCAAGTGACGTCATTGTTCCATGAACATTTCCTGCTTGTCAAAACAGAGACAATTTAGCAGAGACAGGCCACTTCTATTAAAATGAATGAGAGAAAATGGAACGCACAACGGTGGTCAACGGATGTAGAAAGTAAGTTTCGCCTTACAGGTAAAGTAGCCGATCACATTTTAGATACAGAAATCGTCTGTCAATCAACTCGAGAACGTGCATGCACATAAGCTATACAAGACGGTAAAATTGCATTTTTAATGAAAGAGTTAAAGACGCACAATTTATTATACCAGTTGTGATGGAACGACATGCCCCTCCCGTGGATCATCGTCACCCGCGGTGACTTTTCCCCGTTTGGCAGCGCATGATGGGGTTCACCTCAACTCAATGAAGAGCCTCATCACTGCAGCCTTTAAACACAGAGTGCGCCTCTCCTCAGGAGACCAGTCTCTACCCATTGGAATCTTCGCAGGTCCAGGAACGGAGCAGAGAGGGTACGGTGCGAGTTAGATTCAACACTAGGGATTGGAGCATGGGTTGCAGCTGACGGGCCAGGATCCCGGGCCGCTATTCCCCTCAGGTGCCGAAGCCCAGGGAAACCGGTCGGCTCGAATGAAGCCACCGCCTCACACACCTCGGACCAAGGACGGGAGCGCATCGCCCCGGGACCTTCCCCCGTCTTCACTACTCTTCCTTCACATAGACCTTTCCACCGCGAAATCCCCAGATTCCCTTTCGTTTTGGACATTTTAAATAAATGCCTCTCTGAGGCCTGACGCCACACCCATGACGCTTGCTTACATAGAAAAATAGCTGCCAAAACTGCCCGAGAGCGTTCCAAAGATGGCCGCCGAGTGGACTGACTTACTTTGAAAAAGAGTCTTTGTTGAAAGGATCCAGAAAGACGTTTGGACCGTTCTAATTCCTTTGTTTTTGCTTACATTCTTGAAATGGTCTACAGAAATGGGCATACTTGGGAAAACAAGACATCTAGGGAAAATTTTTACCAAAAAATAAAACAGCACATTTAACAAACAATGAAAAACATATTGGGTGAACACGAGGACTGTAGTGTGATAGCAGGAAAATATGTGTCTGTCTGCCACAGAATGAGGGACAGTGAGTGAACTGAACCGAGTCTGTCTCCATCACAATTTTTACTATGGCTCTTTCTTATTGTTTTTATTTTTTTTTCTTGTAACCTCATTTTTATAATTTAAACATGACCCTTTTTTACCTTATTTGTCAATTATAAATTGTATATTTTGTCTTTTTTCTTCTGTTATGTACGTTGATTTGCACTCTTTGTTTTGGACCGTTTTATTTGTATGCATGTAAATGCTTTGGCAATACGAATGTACAAATATTTGTCATGCCAATAACCTTAAAACTGAAACTGAGTAGGAGAGAGAGAGAGAGCCCCAGGGCTGTGATCTGTGTTGTGCCTAAACTAATGATGCTCTTACAAAGAACACTGTGTGGTGGTGGTGATGTGTGAGCATGTGTGTGTGTGTGTGTGTGTGTCTAAAACACATTCTCAAACAAATTCAGTGTTAATGTTGTTTAGCAAATTTAACAAAAATTCATATCGCTATGCATTAAATGCATATTATGCTCCCCCACACATTCTATGAATGTTTTAATACCAAAGTAAAAATACTTTCCATCTGAGACGACGCATTGCATTTTTTATATTCCCTCTAGAAGATATCAAATGAGCCGTTCTTTCCTTTAGTTGTGCAATGATAATTACTGTGGCTCTATATTCCTAATCATTGCTGATTGAGAGAACGTAATTACCCTCAAACTTAAACACAACTGAAATAACGCAGACCTACGATGCAATGTTTTGCCTCATCCACAACTGCAGGACAAGGAAATGTGCACAGCGTTTGGCTCCGTTCATTGAAAATAAACAAGTCGCTCGCCAGTTTCCAACCCATCAGTTATAATCACAAGTATTTGTTTGTTTTCAGCAAGCTGGAGGATTGAAGCTCAGATGAAACAAAAAAATTATCCGTCACATGGAAGAGCACTGCTTCAGATCATAGCGAGCAGGAGAAGTTTATGTTACGGCTTGTCCGTGGCGCACAAGGCGATTTACGGCGGAAAAGTGGCTACTGTAGAGCTTTGATCAACAGAAAGACATTCTGGACTTAAAATGTCAGTGTGGCATTACTCACAAGGAAGACCTTTGTGTATTCTACCTGAGAGAAACACTTGACTTTCCAAACAGCAAAAACACTCACCATTCCATTCCAATGCTCTATGCTTCAACTATTAAATAATGTTTCCAAAAGTGTTCAACGCAGCCAAGTCTACAAGAGGCTATGGGAACCAAAAAGGAGCAAAATGTCCCCCTTTAAACCTCAAGTCTTAAAAACTATGCATTAGGTAATTCATTATTTTAACATTGCCCTGAAGGGTTTGAGGTGCTAAAACTAAGATGAGTCCACTTCATTCAACTGATTGCAATACCACAATGACAGCACGTCCAGACAGCTTAATTTACAGATGTGACGAGCTGAACACTCTACAAGTCCTGTGCATGTTCTGCGATGTTATCTCTTCTAAAGCAAACATACAATCCCATAACACCAGTGGCTTGTGTTTCTGTGAGGACACTCCTCACAAGGGGACTTTACAAGGGGAGCAAATATTTACTCTGATAACATTTAAGGACCACAGAGGATTGCGGTTAAATACACTGATGTGATTAGAAGCTTCCTTACAATATGCTGGGCTTAGAGGTGTCAAAAGATTACTACAAACTGCTCATTTGTAAAAGAAAGTGAAGTGCCATTTTTATTTATTTTTTTTGTCTATTAAAGGTTTACATGGAGGGTGATGACTGAAATAATCGGACTTGACAGGAATGATAATAGCATACATAAATCTTGATGTTTTCCTTTCTTGGCTAAAGAAACAATGATTATTCTACATTCACCACATAGAGAGAAAGCACACAGTGATTTGGTCCTTTAAGCAATATCCACATAAACAAATAGTGACTCAGAGAGAGAATTAAAGTGTCTAAGAAAAAGATGAGATTTGTGAATTAGGTATAGCAGATCTACATGAACCTACCATCATGATTTCAGGAACTGTTAAAAAAGGAAAAGTTGGATCAAAAATGCAGCATCAAGGACTTTTTATTTTAAAACCTATTTGCTTCCAGTGTACACAACAGGGTTTTTTACCATCAAAGGAAAATAACTGTTTTGCAGGGCCAAATATATTGCAGTCAGAGAGTGAATTAAAAGTCACTCAAGTTGTAAAGATTTCCCCATGCCTCTCCCTCTCACTTCCTGTCAGGAAGAGCCCACTCTCTGGACGCATAGCTCGCATCGGCAGGGCGCCGGCAGAATTAAGTGCCAGTTGGTGTTAGTGTGTTTTCTCTGGGCCTCCGTGGAGCCCTGTGTTCAAAGAATGCTGAGAGCAATGTTATCCACGACCATGAGCGCAGAGACTCTCATGGGTTGCTGTCTGGGGTGGAGGAGGGAAGAAGATGGAGAGAGGGAAAGACAGCACGTGGCCTGGGCCTGCGCTTGAACCTTGCGAATGTGTTATGGTTCTCAACGGGGTCCAGGTCCGACTGTGAGACTGGGGGTGAAAGATTCCACCTCAGGTTCAACCACATTCCTCTTCAACCATTCCTCATTTTACAACATGAGGTCAATCCAAACATAAAAGCCACCTTTATGGAACTTGCAAAGTTAAAAGTGGCAGGGCCGCACGAGACAAAACTGCCTCAAAGTAGGTGTCTGCACTTAACTTCACATATCCGGTTTGATCAAGTGAAAGACCTCACCAGGTAAGCAGTTTGGTAAAACTACACGTTTATAGGCGTAGCTATCTGAATGCATCATTTTACCAAAAATATTAACCTGCTTATACAACAGTTCCTCTAATCTGATTGGCGAGCGGTGTTCCAAAAGTGCTGATATTTAGCATACCAGCGCTGGGACTCTATACTATTGGTAACACTCTGCTTGTCTGTGTTTGTGGCGCTCCAGGCAGGCTGCCAGTTCGTGCATTGCTCAGCAGCACGCAACAACTGATCATGCTTTAGCTACATTTGGATCTCTTTTGACACTTTTCCACCATCAGGCTGAAAGGTACTTGTTGCGGAACCCTGTCGTTCAGTACTGATCCAGACTTGTTGGAACAGTTACGGTTTCTTTTGCCATCATACTGCTGTGAAATCAGAATGGATAGACTGAGTAAGGGACCAATGCGTGAGTCGTCACATACTAAAGGCGTTCCACCAGCACGGTTGACTACGGCAAATTCTTTCAAGCAAGTCAGTCCACTGGCGGCCATCTTTGGAATGCTCCTGGAAGAATATTTCCATTCATGACAGTGCAGTTCCTATCTACTTGAATGGGGGAACACTGAAATCTTAAAAACGTTACATCAAGATTACGATAAAAGAACATATATCTCAAATCAGCAGTAAAATCTGACAACTCTGGTGTCATAAATTGTGCTTCTTTACCACAGATTATGCTAAAAAATGCAATTTTCCCAGCTTGAATAGCTAATGCACGTTCTCGAGATGATTGACAGGTGATGTCTGTAAAAGGTGATTGGCTCCTTTACATGTAAGGCGGGACTTCCTTTCTATAACCGTTGACCATTGGGCACTTGAGCTTCTTGGTTGGGCATTCCAATGTCTCCCATTAATTTTTACAGAAGTGGCCCATCTCTGCTAAACAGACTCTGACTACGGTTAGCCAAACATGCTGGGAAATACGGGCCAGGAATGGCTTATAATCAAGTTACTCACCATGCTCAGAACCAATGGAAAAGTGGCTACAGACAAAATAACTGACCATCTTATGTCTAAAAAGTAAATCACTCTATATGAACTTTTTACAGTTTATAGAACTATTTAAACCAATATCACACTCACAATCATTCTGTGGTACTTTATTTCAGCAAGGCTCATCATCAAAGCACTATTGCTTGTGTGATTTTGCTTGATTATTGGGCTATCAAAGCAACAATTTACATAAGAATGGTTTCATGAACAATTTACACATATTTGTGTGTTTCATGAATGAGGACTGATGTCTTTTCGACCCAGAGAAAGTGTGCAGTTTAGGAATGATGAAAAGATCTGGCGAACAGTGCAGAGGCTTTCACTAGACAGTCAGCCAATCGATATCTCTTTCCCTTGGTCTCTTCCTCGCTCTCTCTGCAAGTATTGATCCCAGAGTCACTGTGACTCCAAGGGGTTAAACTCTTGAGCCACTGGCCACTCTCCATCCTTTACCTAAAGGTCAGAGGTTAAGAAATGCCAAGTTCTCAGTGGGAAGTCAGTGTCTCCAGTATGTATTGACTGACGAAGGTGCCCATCTGTTTAATAGGTTAACTCTACATTAAAAACTCCCTGGTCAGGATCATAAACGATATCAGGTGTGAAACAACCATCCTAGTGATCAAAGTACAGAGAGAAACACAAGGCAGAACCTCAGATATCTGACAGAGGTCTCCACTAGAAAATAATTCTTGTAGCAACTTTTGATGTAAATGCAATAAATAAAAAAAATAAAAAAAGCGAAAACAAAACATGGCAAAACCATGGATCTGGGAAGTCGGCAAATATATTAAACAGAAGCCCAGGGTGAGAAACTAGCACCCGACACCCACCAAATGCGACGAGGCTCAATCCAGTTCGCAAACTCCTCGTTCAAATGCAGGTATTTCATGCACGGGTAATTTTGCTCATCTACCTGCATGCAACAGGCGGGCGATCTGTAAGATGTCTCGGAGTGACACATGATGTTAGTCACAAAGACACGTGCTTGAAGAAACACACTTTATAATATTTTTAAGAACAGACAAAGGAAAAACCGTCAATGCTCGTGTCTGATTCGCTGTTTGTTCAGAGGCGTGCAGCACGAGTCTGTCTCGTAGGACACGTGCATGTGTTTCATTCATCTGGAAACTGTTTGCAAGAATAATGTCGTCTATGAGAATGCTGCAAATGATCTCTGATTATCTCAGGAGGTGCTGTGAGTTTAGTTCGCTTTATTTCCACGGAGCAGTTCACGGGAAACTTGCATTGTGAACGCAACTCTGCAGGTTCAGTAATATATATCTTTGTATTAAAGTAACAATGGTGAAAGTGATTAAATCATAAAATCGTTATGACACGTTCACCTTGAACCTAAAATTGAGTTTTATTTTCTTTAGGCAGCATTAACTGTATTACCAAAACACAATACAACACAAATTCGATAAGAGTACACATTTAGCAGCATTATTTTGGGAACACAAGGGAATTTATTAGGCTAATTTATTATGATGATTATTATTATCTTTAAAATTATAATTGTCTTCAGTTCTTGATTTGTAGGCTATTAGTAATTTTCCACCTGTTGTCGTTGACGGATACTTGTGTGATGGCAAATGGGGCCATCGAGGAGCTGATTACATAAGATTGTTTGATCACTTCATTATGTTTCAATATATTAATAAATGTTTTAAAGCAAAATCAATAAAGCAAAAATATTCACCGACCCTCGGCAGGGGAGTTGACGATAAAATCGGATATCGTAATATTTTTAAGGCGATTATCGATAAAATATGTTTTACATATCGTCCAGCCCTAATGTCAGTGCCAGCATGTTGACGTGTTGGTTAAAGCTGTTTCATATCACTTAAATGAACTCGGGCAAGGGAGAAATACAACGCAAGCAGAGGCCTTTCACTAACACACTTTGGAAGTTACTGTTTCTTCCTCTCTTACTCCAGCCTTTCCCTCCTGCGAGGCATTCAGAAGATAAATGTCCTAAAGAATAGATGACCTGACACAAGGTCTGAGCAGTAATGGGTAATATAGGAAACGCGGTTGCCCGACTCCCATATATATCTGACAGACAAGCAGCTATTAGGAGGCCACTGTCAAGCAGACAGATGAGATGATTTCTAAACCATCTCTGATCCGAATCCAGTTCTGTAATTGCTCTTCTGATGATTATAATTAGTGTTGTGGCCTTTATACTAGTTGCTTCCCCCTTGTTATGACAAAAGTTGGAAAATGACAGGTAATCAAATCCACCAGATCTCAATGAACTGAACAGGCGTTTCCACTCCACCTCAGAGTGTTTCAATGTGGATGGCATTATTTATTGAAAAGCTGAAACCTTTTTAAGTGATATTCTCCAGTAAAACAGCAGGTGGTATATCTTCCTCAGTTAGGCGGTGTGTGTATGGGGGGGCTGTCAGAGAGAATTAGGTAGGCTGAAACACAAGGCTTTTACGTGGATGCCTTCAATGGCAAAATGAGGACACTCAAAGAGGATCTTCATGTAATATGCAGGGCCTAATCTGAAGCCCTATCGCTCACAATTTCCTGGATTGAGTGGACATTTTGATAGCTGTTGTTTTATGCTCATCCTTCCCTACTCCATCCATGTTCATTCTTCTGAAGCTCTCCGTTCTCTCCCTTTCTCTCTTTTCTATGGTTCATATTCTCAACAATTGCCTCCATTACTGATTCGTTACTCACTCTCTAGACACATTGGCATGTAAATGAACTGTTCATATAAAAATAAGCATTTTATTGGGGTTTTAAATTTGGCAGTGATTTCAAAGCAGTGTTACATACAAAACTGAAAATATAAGACTGCATACATGGTGATGTGGAGGAGGATGCCAGATAAAGACAGAAACATGCTCAATCTGGCACTTTACCTTACATCTCTATTCTTTAAAAACCTTGCCAAAACAATAACACTGGAATAAACAGGATGTCAACACTTGTTCATTATGGTCATTGTGGATTTCCCAGCATTAACAGATACTTCCACATGCTTATTCTTCAAAGAACAAAGGCCTGAGGGTATGGAATAAAAATAGGACACAAATTGGCCTGTCGCGATTATTAAATAACCGTCTGATCACGGTTATTTGATCTAACCGAGGTTATTTGAGGCAACCGTGATTATTGGGCATTTAAATTCCAACCACATTTTATTGCCCAAATAAGCAAATTTTAGGCGTATATACTGTATAAGTGCCATGACTGGCGCGTTTGTATGTCATTCAGTTGAACTCCAAGTCCAAGCGTCACTAAGCTGCACCGCGGACATCAACCAGCTCCTGTACGGAAGAGCAAAATGTAAACTTTGATAGTGAAGGCAAAGCGCTCCGATATCACTTTAAATGATTGTGTAATGGCATATGTTCTTGGTTCACATACATGCAGTGTTAATGACACGCAGTGACACAGAGAAGACGCACGCTTACTCTATTTCTGTAGAGTGATGAAATGATGAAACGAAAAATCAAAGGTTTTGCTTCATGACAAATAAGTGCTCGTGGGTTTAATCAGAGCATTAAAATAATGTTAGAAAGTGAAGAATTAGGAGAAGAAATATTTTACTATTGCATAAAATAATAAAAATATAATATAAATATAATAAAATATATATATAAAAATTATATCATATTTTTATTTAAAAAAATTATACAATACGAGTTCAAAAAACAAGTGTGAATGTAAAATTGACCAAAACAAAAGTTGATCAAAAAGAGAGACATATTTTAAGTATTTAGAAATATTTTGTACATAAGTTTTTAAAGCCTTAAAAGGAAATCATATATCCCTATTTTATTATTTAATTTACATATTTGAAGTTCAATATGTTAAAATGACTTCTTAAGATGTATGAAGCACACATGAACCTTAAGAAATATTACAATTTATATGACAATTAATCGTGACAGCCCTTAAGGAGACAATTAATCATCGTAGTCCTTAAAACAGACTATTAATTGTCATAATCGCAATTATTTCTTTGACAATTAATTGTCAGCCAAATTTCATAATCGTGACAGCCCTAGACACAAATGCACATTAAAAGGCTATAATGTCTAATATAGCTATATATAATAACTATCAATAAAACAATAAACCACAAATGAGATGTGGAAGATGATGAAAATTGATCCTTGTTGCGAATAAAGGGATTTATTTTAGAGAGGTGCAATAAAATTGCAGTTAAGAATCGCTGTCTGAAAGCAGAGCAACCCTGTGATCCTGAGTGATTAAAAACTAGTCTATGACCCCAACCTCTGACCCCTTGCCCTAGTCCTCTTCCATCTTGCACCATAGATATTAATTAGAAAATTCGTGCAGACAGCATCATATCTGGATGGATCCCATTTTGGGATGAGAAGGAAATGTAAGCAAATGAAACTTAATCCATCAACATCCTCTCTTTCTCAACACCTTCTCTATCAAAAAAAGGGGCTGCTTGCTCATTTCCTTGCAAAACAACATCTTATGTACAGTTGAAGTCAGAAGTTTGCATACACTTAAGTTGAAGTCATTAAAACTAATTTTTGAACCACTCCACAGATTTCAAATTAGCAAACTATAGTTTTGGCAAGTCTTCTGACAGGCTAATTGGAGTCAATTGGAGGTGTACCTGTGGATGTATTTTAAGGCCTACCTTCAAACTCAGAGCCTCTTTGCTTGACATCATGGGAAGATCAAAAGAAATCAGCCAAAAAAAAATTGGACCTCCACAAGTCTGATTCATCCTTGGGAGCAATTTCCGAATGCCTGAAGGTACCACGTTCATCTGTACAAACAATAGTACGCAAGTATAAACACCATGGGACCACACAGCCATCATACCGCTCAGGAAGGAGACGCATTCTGTCTTCTAGAGGTGAACGTAGTTTGGTGCGAAAAGTGCAAATCAATCCCAGAGCAACAGCAAAGGACCTTGTGAAGATGCTGGAGGAAACAGGTAGACAAGTATCTATATCTACAGTAAAACGAGTCCTATATCGACATTACCTGAAGGGCTGCTCAGCAAGGAAGAAGCCACTGCTCCAAAACCACCATAAAAAAGCCAGACTACAGTTTACAAGTGCACATGGGGACAAAGATCTTACTTTTTGGAGAAATTTCCTCTGGTCTAATGAAACAAAAATTGAACTGTTTGGCCATAATGACCATCGTTATGTTTGGAGGAAAAGGGTGAGGCTTGCAAGCTGAAGAACACCATCCCAACCGTGAAGCATGGGGGTGGCAGCATCATGTTGTGGGGGTGCTTTGCTGCAGGAGCGACTGGTGCACTTCACAAAATAAATGGCATCATGAGGAAGGAAAATGATGCGGGTATACTGAAGCAACATCTCAACACATCAGCCAGGAAGTTAAAGCTTGGTCGCAAATGGGTCTTCCAAATGGACAATGACCCCAAGCATACCTCAAAAGTTGTGGCAAAATGGCTTAAGGACAACAAAGTCAAGGTATTGGAGTGGTCATCACAAAGCCCTGACCACAGTCCGATAGAAAATTTGTGTGCAGAACTGAAAAAGCATGTGTGAGCAAGGAGGCCTACAAACCTGACTCAGTTACACCAGTTCTGTCTGGAGGAACGGGCCAAAATTCCAGCAACTTATTGTGAGAAGCTTGTGGAAGGATCCCCAAAACATTTGACCCAAGTTACACAATTTAAATGCAATGCAACCAAATACTAACAAAGTGTATGTCAACTTCTGACCCACTGGGAATGTGATAAAAGAAACTATTATTCTGACATTTCACATTCTTAAAATAAAGTAGTGATCCTAACTGACCTAAGACAGGGAATGTTTTCGACGATTAAATGTCAGGAATTGTGAAAGACTGAGTTTAAATCTATTTGGCTAAGGTGTATGTAAACTTCTGACTTCAACTGTCAGGATGTCATGTCCTGATTAACAGCAGTATCATTTGGAGACTCTGAAGTTCTTGCCGCCTTCTCTTTTCTTAACAAACAAGAGAAAGGAAAAAATCACCCACATTTATAAAAAAGTAATTATCTCCCCTACAACAGACTGTGCAATTTAGCTGGGGGTAAACAGAGCTCAAGACCTCATTTGCGCTTTGCTGCCTTTTTCACTGTTTCTCCCCCCACAATAAAATTACATTTGCATCAGCTTTGAGAGAATTTACTCCAGATGATTTATTGAAGTAATCAGCAGTAACATAGCCCTCTCTTTCCAGCGCAGGGCCCGCGACGCTCCGCCACTGGAATGAGGTTTGGGCCGGAGGCTTTTTTCAGTGGAGGCAGGCAGAACCCAAATTCTCCCCTTTGATTAGATTAGCATTACACAACAGTGTGACAGATATGACAAATAGGTGCATTAGAGCATGTCATTTATTCCCTCTATTCTGGATGCTTGGGTTCACAGAGGGACCCCCACCTTACGCCTCACTTCTGCAAATATATGCGGCCCCTGACACCCTGCCTGATGCCTGATCTCTCTGGATTACCTTCAGAGATCCATGAGGGTTATATGAGGGGGAGAATACAAATAAACGTAATAAAGAAAGACAGGACGAGTACGAGTTTAAGTTTATGTTTGAGAAAGGTTCTTGTGTGCATGTCTGTTAGTCATTTGTACATAAACAAAGAACCTCATTTCTTTGATTGAGGCTGATTAGCTTAATTAGGACTGTCATTAAACATATGTATTAATTACAAATAATTTACAAAATATATTATTAATAATAATCATGCATATTAATAATACCCCGATGCACCAAACCACACTTACTGAGAGCAGGCATTGGCAGCACATGTTCACATAGGATGCATTCTTGAGTAAAAAAAACATTTAGATGGAGCACAGTAGAATAGAACCAAATTCAGCAGTCTCGAGACACATTTTTAAAAGCGGATACACGTTGTGTAAAATACTCA